>NC_064922.1:615758855-616061885 GCF_023897955.1 Schistocerca gregaria
TAATGTGAAATGACAAGTCTAATAAAATCTCATAAAAATTAGATTTACCTTTACTGAACTCCTACTATGAGTATGAAGTGTAACTCCCACATCTACATCCATACTCTGCAAATCACTGTGAAGGGTAATTCCTCACGCTTTCCCAGCAATTTGCTGATATTCTTGAATTGTCGGTACTGCCCAATATTGTCTTCTTCCCTGTATATGATGTTTTGGTGATGTGACTAGTCACTGTCATCAAGTGCTACCTGAGACTACTGATTGGATGAGCGTGTCCACAATTTGTATCCTCCATCTTCCTTCATCTGTGGTTCACTCCCAAGTCCCCAAGTGTTTTGTTTTCAGTCCAAACCGACTGGTTGCATTCTGTTTGTGGCCTGTCCTATTTGGGTAATCCTGACATGATCTGATGCCAATCCACTCTGACTGGTAGAAAGCTTGAGGTTTCTGGGATGACAAGGTCTAAATTTGTTGTTGTTTGAAGTGCAGAGAAAAGAATGTACCATTTAGTATGGCATCATCACATTCAACCCACATATGGAGTGTGAGGAGGAGGATTGCTTCAATGCCACTGTGAGTGCTGTTATTAGTCTAATCTAGTCTTTGCAGTCACTATGAGAGTAATAGAAGGGAATTTTTATATTTCTAGATTCCTCACGTAATATTGATCCTGAAAGGTTTTATTATACCCCAGCAAGTAAATGACTATGATCTCTAAGTTTCTGCAGATGTGGCCTCACTTGCCTGAGACTGCAGTCGTGTGTGTGTGTGTGTGTGTGTGTGTGTGTGTGTGTGTGTGTGTGTGTGTGTGAGGGAAGGTGGGGTGGGGGGGGGGAATCTATTTTTGATGTAGGCCTTACTGTCCGAAAGCTTTATTTGTGACAGTCTTTTTGTTGTACCTATCTGTGACTCAGCCTCTCCGCTAAATGGTGAGTAGCAACTTTCCTTTTCATAATATTGTTGCACTCTGTCGTGGATTTTTCACTGTTCGACTTCTGCAGTTCAGATATTTCAAAACCCCTATGCTGCTCTTTAATGGGTTAATAAAACTTGTGACTGTGTGCCGCCATTCTTTATATTTGGTCAACATCCCATGACAGTCCTCTCTGCTATATCTGAGCAATATTCTAGGGTGGGTCACACGAGTCTTTTGAAAGCAACCGCCTTTTGTCAAGTTATTGCATTTTTCTCAGTATCCAACCACTTAACTGAAGTCTTTCACCTGCTTTATCTATGAGTGAGCCTATGATCTTTTCATTCCACATCCATACCAAACTGTTACACCCCACTATTTATATGAGTTGACAGTTTTCAATTGTGACACATTGATATCGCAATCACAATATACTATGTTTTAGTGCCTTGTGAAATGCACAATTTACATTTCTGAACACCTAAAGCAAGCTACCAATCTGTGCACCACCTGAAATTCCATAAAATTTAAATGAATATTTGTGCAGCTTTTTTCAGACAGTACATCATTGTACATAATTGCATCATCTGCAAAATGTCTGAGATTACATAAACAGCCTGGGTACCAACACACAACCCTGGGAAATATCTGAATTTAATACAACATCTGTTGATGAGTCCCCACCAAAGAGAACGTACTGTGTCTTTTCTACCAAGAAATCCTCAATCCAGTCGCAAATCTCTCTACTCCAAATAATCATATTTTCGTTCATGTGTTGGGGTGGCACTGCATCAAATTCTTTTCAGAAATCAAGAAATACTGTACTATATTTACTTGTTTGCTTTGATCCATGGCTTTTGGGATGTCATGTGGTAAAAGTGCAAACTGAGGTTCATGTGACCGGTGTTTTCAGGATCAGTGGTAGTTGGAATTCAGAAGGTCATTTTATTTGATACCTAATAATATCTGAGCTTGGGATATGTTCTAAGGTTCCACAACAGATGGATATCAAACACGCTGAATGGTAATTTTGTGGATTATTTTTGCTGCCCTTCTTGTAGAATGGTGTGACTTGTGCTTTCTTCCAACTGATGGGCTTAGGTTTTTCTTTTTGTTTGAGAGATCTATGGCTCCTTTTTCAGTTTTTCAACATTTCTGTTTTTTTTTCTTTGCTTTTAACTTTCAGTGTCATCTAGGAGTGTTAGGATAAAACTTTAGAATCACTGACAGCTTTTGGGAGGTTTTATGAGATATCTTTCAATAAAATGTTGCTACAATGGTTATCAAAAGCTTCACACGCTGCCCTTTTGAAACCCAAACAAATTTCATTTACATGTTATTGTATCCATGCTGGATCATTGAACTGTACGGCTGTTAAGGATTGTGATGAAGAATGTAACCAGCTGCAAATACTTATAGAATGCTTTAATTTAACTCCATAACCTGTTTTGGGCTACCCTGCCCATCTTCAAACGGCCAATATTTCCAATTACATTAATGTTTTCATCAGCAGCATGTCATTCACTCCTGCACAACACAAGACTATTTTAATGTTTAGTGCAACTTTACATGTTGTTTGGATAGCAAAACCATACTAACATGCCAGCATCTGATAAGATGAAACAGTTGTATTCACTTACATATGTTTCTATGGGTGACACTCCGTCTTGCTTTGGCCCTTATGCTTTCTTGTACAACGTTCCAACTGTTGCAGTGCAAACAGCACACATATTCTACAAAAATCACTGTGTAAAATTAATATAATTGGTAACATTAGCCATTTGAAGATGAGAATGTCAGTGTGAAACTGGTTATAGTGTTAAAATAAACATTCCTATAAATATTTGTGTTTGATTTCCTTCTTCATCACCAATAATTTCATTTAGCTTTTCTCCATATACAGCACTATGTTTTATTGTGCAGTAGCAGCTGCTTCTATTCCTGCACACCACAAAATGCATCTTACATCTTGAACTGACTAGATGATATATCTATCCAGTGTGTGGTCAAGCATCTGAACTTCAGCCACAGTTCCTCTACACGCTTCAACCTAGAGCCAGATGTTTCAAGTTCCACATTGGGATACGATACTACTACCTATATTTTGTTTGCTGAATTTGTAAATTTCTCTACTTGTTTTTGTTGCCCTTTGTAATTTGGTAATCACTGCTGAAACAACTGCATGATCAATGGTACCTGTTTCAATATGGACATCCTCAATGAGGATTGGATCTATTTGTTGCCATTAGAGCCAATATTTTCTCTCATGAGGGGGCTTCCGAATTATCTGTTCTAAGTACTTTTCAGAGGAGGTATTTAGTATTGTTCTGGAAAATGTCTTGTGACATTCACCACTTACAAAACTGTAACTTCACTCTGAAGGTCTTAGCTTCCTGCTGAGGGGACTTAACTCTGACCTCAAAGCAAAGCAAATAAATGTGTATTCAACAGACATATTTCCATCTCATTATGCACATCGGGAGGTAAAATTAAAGAAAGAATCAAATAAATAATACTTCAGAGGCAATCAATGTGCATCACAGCTTACTCTGTTTCTATACCATAGACCACGGAATTATGTTTATGGTATTTTTTCCAGGATGTATAAAAAGAATGGCAACACAAATTAGTCAAAGTTTGTGTACCCACATGATAGTGTCATGGAAATGCTAATAAACCAGAACTGGCAGATTCTTGAAGATGGATGCCAACTACCCCATGAAAATCTACTTACGAAGTTTCAAGAACCAGTATTAAGTGGTTAATCTAGGAATACATTACAGCCTCTCACATATCATTTCCTTAGGAACAGTGAAGAAATTAGTAAACAAACTGCAACAAAAACAGCCACTTAAGCAGTCATTCTTCTTGTGCTCCATATGTGAATGCAATGGGAAGAAACCCTAATATGTGGTCAAATGGGAAGTACACTCTCCCATGCAATTCACAGTGGTTTTCAGAATCTGGATGTGGATGTAGTACCAAGTCAGCCATGATGGAGACAACAAAAACGCTTACATTGTGCACTAAATAAATATTATGTACCGCTATATTTAGAGCTATCCAAGGATTTGATAATATTAAACATAACATTTTACAAATAATTCAGAATCATTAGGAATAATAGTAGCAGCAAATGAATGGTTCCAACCACAATTGCAAAACAGGGTACAAACAGTAGAGTTGGCATAGATTTCGAATAAAGTGAAAATTTTAATAACACTTCGATCAGAACCAAAACACTTTACTAAGAGTTTCTCAAGGTAGCAACTTAGGACCATTACTGTTATTGATATAAATCAGTCACTTTCCAGATAAAGATGGGCTCGAGGAAAAAAAAAAAATCTCTTTGACAATGACAGCAACATTGTTATTACATATAAAACTACAGGACTCCTGACAGAGAAAGCCTCTTGGCCTGACAGATTCGGACATTCACAGAGGTGGCGTTACTGCTAGTTGTGATCTCTAATTGATATGGCTGCCAAGGAGGGGAAGAAAAAGTGTGCACTCTGTGTACATACTGGAGACATCCCAGACGTGGAATAGGGAGCAGCCAACTGGCTCATGTTGGCACTGATGATGTGCATCACTTTGAATCGGAAGAGATTCTCTCTGGTTTCTGGCAGCTATATGAAGTGGTAAAGACTGCCACTCTTGCTTTACAGATGAAGGTAGATCTTACCACCTGTAGTATCATGGACGGGACCAACTGCGGACCTTTGGTACAGAGCCAAGTGGAGGGTCTGAATCAGAGGCTCAAGCAGTTCTGCAAATGTGTTGGCTGCTGTTTCCTTCATTTGGACCATCAGGAGGTGGGGTTTTGGGTTACATTTAATACATCAGGCTTCCATTAAACACAGGAGATGACTACACATGGAGTGGGCACTGGGTATTGTGGACAGAGTTGTATTTTTAGGTTAGATTGCCTTTCAAAAGTACAATAGCAATTCGGTCTCAAAGGATGCATGGTAATCACAGGATTATGACAGACCTAGGAACAATCAGTATTATAGTTGAAAACTGCCATAGCTGTGTTGGGAAAGAACCAGAGCTTCAAGTACTAATAAAAAGCACTGAAGCCCAAATAGTTACAGGTTCCGAAAGCTGGTTAAAGCAAAGTTTAAGTTCAGTCAATTAAATACAGTTGTTGGTGGTGTGTTTGTTGCTGTTAGAAGTAGTTTACCTTGTAGTGTAATTGACAGTTCCTGTGTGTTAGTGTTGGTAGAGGTTAAACTTGACATCTGGAATAAATGTCCCTTTTACAGACCCCTAACTCACATGATAGGGTTGCTGGAAGGTTCAAAGAAAGCTTGAGTCTCATTTCATATAGGTATCCCACTCATGCAACTTTACTTGGTAGTGACATCAACCTATCTTTGAAATATTGGCAAAAATACATGTTTGAGGTCGGTGGTAAGCTAAAAAACAGTGTCAGAAATTATACTAAATGTTTCCTGTGAAAATATTTTTGAGCAATTTGTTCAGGAGTCCAATTAAAGTGTAAGTGGCTGCAAAAGTATATGTGACAACTTAGCAACAAATAATCCTTTGCAAGCAAGTCACATCTTGATGAACACAAGTCTTACTGACCACAAGGGGGTTGTAGTCAGATTGAATACTATAACATCAAATTCCACCAAAAACAAACATAAAATATACCTATTTCAAAAAGCAATTTAAAAATTGGTTGATATCTTACTAAGAGAGAGTCTCCACTCCTTTTAAACCAACTACAAAGAGAATCTCCACTTCTTACAAACTATGAAAGTGTGGACCAGATGTGGCTTAAATTCAAAGAAATTGTATTGATACCAACTGAGAGATTTTTACCAAATAAATTAACAAGAGATGGAACTGATAATGGTACACAAAACAGGTCAGAACACTGTTGCACAATCAATGGAAAAAGTATGCCAAAGTTAAGAAGCTCGTGATACTTTAAAGAAGCTCGAAATTTAGTGTGGACTTCAATTCAAGATGCTTTTAATAGTATCCACAATGGAACTCTGCCTTAAAAACTGGCAGAAAATACAAAAAGATTTAGGTCATATGTAAAGTACACAGGTGGCAAGACACGATCAATACCTTCGCTGCTTGATAGCATTGGTAATGTTCCCAATGAAGGTGCCACTACAGCAGAGTTTACTTTCACCAAAGAAGGGGAAGTAAATATTCCAGAATTCAAATACAGAAGAACTGCAATGTGAGTTACATGATTAACTCACAAGTAGATATTATGAAAAGGAAAGTTGCTACTCACCATATAGTGGAGATGCTGAGTCGCAGATAGGCACGACAAAAAGACTGTCACAAATAATCTACATCTACATCTACATCCATACTCCGCAAGCCACCTGACGGTGTGTGGCGGAGGGTACCCTGAGTACCTCTATCGGTTCTCCCTTCTATTCCAGTCTCGTATTGTACGTGGAAAGAAGGATTGTCGGTATGCTTCTGTGTGGGCTCTAATCTCTCTGATTTTATCCTCATGGTCTCTTCGCGAGATATACGTAGGAGGGAGCAATATACTGCTTGACTCTTCGGTGAAGGTATGTTCTCGAAACTTTAACAAAAGCCCGTACCGAGCTACTGAGCGTCTCTCCTGCAGAGTCTTCCACTGGAGTTTATCTATCATCTCCGTAACGCTTTCGGAATTACTAAATGATCCTGTAACGAAGCGCGCTGCTCTCCGTTGGATCTTCTCTATCTCTTCTATCAACCCTACCTGGTGCGGATCCCACACTGCTGAGCAGTATTCAAGCATTGGGCGAACAAGCGTACTGTAACCTACTTCCTTTGTTGTCGGATTGCATTTCCTTAAGATTCTTCCAATGAATCTCAGTCTGGCATCTGCTTTACCGACGATCAACTTTATATGATCATTCCATTTTAAATCACTCCTAATGAGTACTCCCAGATAATTTATGGAATTAACTACTTCCAGTTGCTGACCTGCTATTTTGTAGCTAAATGATAAGGGACCTATCTTTCTATGTATTCGCATCACATTACACTTGTCTACATTGAGATTCAATTGCCATTCCGTGCACCATGCGTCAATTCGCTGCAGATCCTCCTGCATTTCAGTACAATTTTCCATTGTTACAACCTCTCGATACACCACAGCATCATCTGCAAAAAGCCTCAGTGAACTTCCGATGTCATCCACCAGGTCATTTATGTATATTGTGAATAGCAACGGTCCTATGACACTCCCCTGCGGCACACCTGAAATCACTCTTACTTCGGAAGACTTCTCTCCATTGAGAATGACATGCTGCGTTCTGTTATCTAGGAACTCCTCAATCCAATCACACAATTGATCTGATAGTCCGTATGCTCTTACTTTGTTCATTAAACGACTGTGGGGAACTGTGTCAAACGCCTTGCGGAAGTCAAGAAACACGGCATCTACCTGTGAACCCGTGTCTAAGGCCCTCTGAGTCTCGTGGACGAATAGCGAGAGCTGGGTTTCACACGACCGTCTTTTTCGAAACCCATGCTGATTCCTACAGAGTAGATTTCTAGTCTCCAGAAAAGACATTATACTCGAACATAATACGTGTTCCAAAATTCTACAACTGATCGACGTTAGAGATATAGGTCTATAGTTCTGCACATCTGTTTGACGTCCCTTCTTGAAAACGGGGATGACCTGTGCCCTTTTCCAATCCTTTGGAACGCTTCGCTCTTCTAGAGACCTACGGTACACCGCTGCAAGAAGGGGGGCAAGTTCCTTCGCGTACTCTGTGTAAAATCGAACTGGTATTCCATCAGGACCAGCGGCCTTTCCTCTTTTGAGCGATTTTAATTGTTTCTCTATCCCTCTGTCGTCTATTTCGATATCTACCATTTTGTCAACTGTGCGACAATCTAGAGAAGGAACTACAGTGCAGTCTTCCTCTGTGAAGCAGCTTTGGAAGAAGACATTTAGTAATTCGGCCTTTAGTCTGTCATCCTCTGTTTCAGTACCATTTTGGTCACAGAGTGTCTGGACATTTCGTTTTGATCCACCTACCGCTTTGACATAGGACCAAAATTTCTTAGGATTTTCTGCCAAGTCAGTACATAGAACTTTACTTTCGAATTCATTGAAAGCCTCTCGCATAGCCCTCCTCACACTGCATTTCGCTTCGCGTAATTTTTGTTTGTCTGCAAGGCTTTGGCTATGTTTATGTTTGCTGTGAAGTTCCCTTTGCTTCCGCAGCAGTTTTCTAACTCGGTTGTTGTACCACGGTGGCTCTTTCCCATCTCTTACGATCCTGCTTGGCACATACTCATCTAACGCATATTGTACCATGGTTTTGAACTTTGTCCACTGATCCTCAACACTGTCTGTACTTGAGACAAAACTTTTGTGTTGAGCCACCAAGTACTCTGAAATCTGCTTTTTGTCACTTTTGCTAAACAGAAAAATCTTCCTACCTTTTTTAATATTTCTATTTACGGCTGAAATCATCGATGCAGTAACCGCTTTATGATCGCTGATTCCCTGTTCTGCATTAACTGATTCAAATAGTTCGGGTCTGTTTGTCACCAGAAGGTCTAATATGTTATCGCCACGAGTCGGTTTTCTGTTTAACTGCTCAAGGTAGTTTTCAGATAAAGCACTTAAAAATATTTCACTAGATACTTTATCCCTGCCACCCGTTATGAACGTCTGAGTCTCCCAGTCTATATCCGGCAAATTAAAATCTCCACCCAGAACTATAACATGGTGGGGAAATCTACTCGAAATATTTTCCAAATTATTCTTCAGGTGCTGAGCCACAACAGCTGCTGAGCCCGGGGGCCTATAGAGACATCCAATTACCATGTCTGAGCCTGCTTTAACCGTGACCTTCACCCAAATCATTTCACAATTCGAATCTCCGTCAATTTCCTTCGATACTATTGCACTTCTTATCGCTATAAACACGCCTCCCCCTTCACTGTCCAGCCTATCTCTGCGGTATACATTCCAATCCGAGTTTAGCATTTCATTACTGTTTACGTCTGGTTTCAGCCAACTTTCTGTTCCTAGTACTATATGGGCGTTGTGACCGTTTATTAATGAGAGCAGTTCTGGGACCTTTCTATAGACGCTCCTGCAGTTTACTATAAGCACATTAATATTGTTATTCCTTGTTGCATTTTGCCTACTGCCTTGCCGCGTCTCAGGAGGCGTCTTGTCGGGCCTAGGGAGGGAATTCTCTAACCTAAAAAAACCCCATGTGCACTCCACACGTACTCTGCTACCCTCGTAGCCGCTTCCGGCGTGTAGTGCACGCCTGACCTATTCAGGGGGACCCTACATTTCTCCACCCGATAGCGGAGGTCGAGAAATTTGCACCCCAGCTCTCCGCAGAATCGTCTGAGCCTCTGGTTTAAGCCTTCCACTCGGCTCCAAACCAGAGGACCGCGATCGGTTCTGGGAACGATACTACAAATAATTAGCTCTGATTCCACCCCGCGAGCGAGGCTTTCCGCCTTCACCAACTCCGCCAGCCGCCTGTACGAACTGAGGATGACCTCTGAACCCAGACGGCAGGAGTCATTGGTGCCGACATGAGCAACAATTTGCAGTCGGGTGCACCCAGTGCTCTCTATCGCCGCCGGTAGGGCCTCCTCCACATCTCGGATGAGACCCCAATGCTTTTGGCCAGTAAGGCCATCATTAAAAATAGATGGCAGAGCCCCCCCCCCCCCCCCCCCCACACACACACACACGACTGCAGTCTCAGACAACTGTAGCCACACTGTCAGCAGCAGCACCAGGGCAAGATGGGAGTGGCAGCTGGGTGGGGTTAAGGAGGAGGCTGGGGTGGGGAGGGGGAGGGATAGTAGGGTAGGGGTGGCGGAGAGTGGAGTGCTGCAGGATGGACAGAGGGCAGGGTAGAGGTGGAGGTGGCAGGGGGGGGGGGGGGGGGGGGTAGCGGAAAAGGAGAGCAGTAAAAAGACGGGGTGCGATGGTGAATAGAGGGCTGTGTAGTGCTGGAATGGGAACAGGGTAGAGACTGTATGGGTGAGTACAATGATTAATGAAGGCTGGCTCCAGAAGGGTTATGGGAATGTAGGACGTATTGCAGGGAAAGTTCCTACCTACACAATTCAGAAAAGCTGATGTTGGTGGGAAGGATCCATATGGCACAGGCTGTGAAGCAGTCATTGAAATGAAAGATGACATGTCTGGCAGTGTGCTCAGCAACAGGGTGGTCCACTTGTTTCTTAGCCACACTTGCTGCTTATAGTGTGGGTACAGTTGCCTGAGACTGCAGCCGTGTGTGTGTGTGTGTCTATTTTTGGCAAAGGTCTTACTGGCGGAAAACTTTATTTGTGACAGTCTTTTTGTTGTGTCTATCTGTGACACTGCATCTCCACTTCATGGTGAGTAGCAACTTTCCATAATAAGTAGATATCCTTGGCGTAGTGAAGTAACTTAAATCGCCTAATAAAGGCGAGTCTTCTGGGCCAGATTGTTTACCAATTAGGTTCCTTTCAGAGAATGCTGATATAAGAGTTCCACACTAAACACTCATAAAAAAAACTGCTCATTCGATGAAAGCTCTACACCTGGAAAGTTGCACAGGTCACGCAAACACTCAGGAAAGGAAGTAGGAGTAACCCGCTGAATTACAGAACCATATCACTAACCTCAATTTGCTACAGGATTTGGAACATGTACTCTGAAACTTATGTATTCTCTAGAAGAAAATGATCTATTGACACATAGTGAGAAATGAGTCAGAAAATATCATTCTTGTGAAACAGACACAAAGTAATGAATCCTGTTGACAGGCGATCTAAAACTGATTCAATATTTCTAGATTTCCAGAAGGGTACTGATGCTGCTCCTCACAAGCAACTTCTAATCAAATTACCTGCCTATGGAGTATCATTTCAATTGTGCAACTGGAATTATGATTTCTTGTCAGAAAGGTCACAGTACTTAGTAACTGATGGAAAGTCATTGAGTAAGACAGAAATTGTATTTGGCATTTCCAAAGGAGGTGTTATAGGCCCCTGTTGTTTCTAAGAAATATGATTTAGGAGACAATATGAGCAGCCCAGATGTTTGCAAATGATGCTGTCATTCAACAGTAAGGCATCAGGAGATCAAAATGAACTGCGAAATGTGACTCTTCAGTTTCTCCCAGCATATTTGTTACTCGAACAGTCTATGAGTGTACTGCTGGACCACAGGGTCCAACAAGCAGAATATTTCGGTGATCAGACCTGTCACCATGTCAGGTGCCCTGAGACTGCTATCTTACCAGCTGACAAAGTTAATGCTACTGTTGTTCTCTCCCATAAGATCAACACTGACTCCACCAAGGAAGTAGAGATCAAGACACTTCTGAAGGAATCTGAGTTACCAGAGGGGTCCTCAAGAAATTGGCACCATAAAGACCAGTACCACCAAGATTTTATGGCCTCCCAAAGTTCTCAAAGGTGGTATGTAATTATGTTCCATTGTTGACAAAATACCTGATAGACATACTACGTGGATGAATGCCCACATCACACCCAAAATTATATGGATTTTGTGAAACATCTCAACAATTTCAGGTCGAAGAACTCTGGTGTCATGGTGAATTTTGATGCTGTTTCACTGGGGTGTCTAAGTGAGTCACTAGAATTCACTGGTAAGAAATCTGAGATAAGACCACCAGCCTTTTCATGCATGTCCTCACCTCCACATATTTTCTATTTAATGGAGATACTAAGAGCAAAAGGTAGGAGCCACAATGGGCAACCCACTCTCAGCAGTGGTTGCGAATTTGCATTTGAATGACTTTGAGGAAGAGGCTCTGATGGCATCCACATGGAAACTGATCTGCCTTTTCGATTCTGTGGGTGACATGTTCATCATCTGGCCTCACGGAAGGGACAAACTCCTTGATTTCTTGGTATATATGAACTCCATGGATCGCAACATCAAATTCACTATGGAGATCGAAGTAGAGGGGGATTACCAATCCTGGACATATGGTCAAGAGAAAAGCTGATTATACCCTGGGCCATAGTTTCTATGAGAAGAAAATGCACACTAAGCTGAGTACTAAAAACACTAGTACACAAGGCACCACACCATCTCAGATGCAAAGTATCTGCCACAGTTAATGGAACGTCTCAGAACTGTGTTCCAATAAAATGGATACTCAGGGCGGCACATTAAGAGCATTCTTTGCCCCACCACTACAGTACAACCTGTGGGGACAGATGAAATCACAGATGAGTGCATAGTGAATAAGCTCCATGTAAGGACTGTCTCCTGCCAGACCAATAATAATAATAATAATAATAATAATAATAATAATAATAATAATAATAATAACCTTACTGGAGAGTGTCAAATATGACCTTGGTTTATGGAAGGCCAGGCTATATCAGATTCCGTGCCAGTGTTGCAAGACATATACTGGACAAGCAGTGCACACCATAGATGATCAATACCAAGAACAGCACTGGCACATTCTACTAATGTACCCCCTCAAATCGGCTGTCACTGTGCACTGTTTGACAGAGAATCATGCGATGGAACACTAACGTATCACGATTTTAAAGCAGACATGCAAATACTTGTACACTGTCATTACCGAAGCCATCAAAATTAGTACTGGAGATAAATTTATCATTTGGGACTGTGCCTATAATCTCAGCAAGGCTTGGAAACCAGTACTGAGTCTAATGAAAAAAACACTCAGCAATCACGATATGGCACAACCACTACCAGAGAGGCTTACACAGGTCTATGCTGCAACTGCCAATGTGCGCCCTCGGATGTGGACCACTGTGGCAACGGATTACCGTAGGAGGGGATATAAGTCGGCTGCCTGCCATCAGGAGTTCAGTTCCTCAAAGAACCTGGTAATGGTGACATGGCTGCCCGCTGAAATACTGTGCCTGTTGGACACTATGGGCCAGCAGTACACTTGTGAAGCATTTGCAATATGATTTAGACAAGATATTTGTATGGTGCAAAAAGTGGCAGTTGGCTCTAAATAGTGAAAAGTTAAAGATCATACAGATGAGTACAAAAAGAATTTGATTATATTTTACTTGTATGATAAATCACACAAAATTAAAGGCTGTCAGTTCATCTAAATACCCAGGGATTGCAACTATGAACAACTTAAACTGGAATGTTCACAGAAATAATGTTGTAGGGAAGGCGAGCCAAAGACTGTTTTGTTGGCAAAACATTTAGATGATGCAACAGGTCTACTAAAGAGACTGCCTACACTATGCTTGTTCCTCCTCTTCAGGAATAACACTGCACAATATGAGATCCTTAACAGATAAGGCTGCTGGAGAACACTGAAAAAGTTCAAAGAAGCATTCACTTCAGTAATAAACTGAAACTAAAGAACCAACCTTTGGAAGCAGGGGATTAGGGCAGTGACAAATAAATATATGATATGAAAACATCACCATCTGAGAACAAATATTATCCACACACTCTAACAAAAAATTCTCAACATATGGCATAATGCTATAAGCAGGCTATGTAAACCACAGGACTTATACATTTCCCTTAACCTATATAGCTCAAACAAAGCTCTTGATATGAAACAACCAACATAGGCAAATCCAAAACACAGTATCGCAAATTTCTCTTCACCTATAAAGCTCAAACAAAGCCATCAATACCTAGATCCCAAACACAAGTTGAAAGTTCCGGTATTGTAAATTTCACACAACATACATTGCTGAAATGAAGCCCATGATATCACACCCCTCCTCCTCATACACAATTTGAAAATCCAAAAGCCCTAGATTCCTCTGCCCAACTAAAATACAAGCAAAAAAAACTATACACCAAAATAAACAAGTCATAAACAACACTTTAAAAACCAAATAAAACAAAAAATTACAACCAAGTTAGCTATCCCCCCCCCCCCCAAACACACACAAACACACACACACACACACACACACACACACACACACACACACACACACACACACACACACACACACACACACACTAAGATTCTTCAATCTCCACTACCATCCCAAGTTCCCCTTATACTTCACATACTCATTAATACATTTCCCTACAAAAATAAAATCAATCTAACACATTTTGTGCATTCACTCCTGCCTTACTGGCACAAAAATGTAAAGATGAACAATAACAAAAATAATATGTAAGAGAAAATCCCTCAAACCAGGTCCTCATCAAATAGTTTTGCAAATATTGTCACGGTGACACCGCCACACATACAGGACCCTGGTTTGAGAAGCTGGGACTCTAGTCAACTTAATCTCATAACACCTAACTTCTTACGCAGTCGGCCATCGAGCACAACTCCTGAAAATACCTTATAGTTGTTGTCATATCATCACCCAGAGCAAGCCAGAGTGAATAACTAATAAATTTTTTCAATTATATCCATCTCTAGCAAAAACAAGAAAAATTGTATTGCATTTCACTATAAACATGACTATTATAACTAAGACAAACAAGAATGCATAAATGCTCGAAACAAACACACGAAGTCAAATGATCACATACCACATGTAACACAAAAACTTCACAAATGAACATCCACCACAAGAGTGCACCAACAATTACTACAACAAGTCATCTACAAACATGACCTGACTCAAAACACTGCACCACAATAACGTGATACAACACAACACACTTATGTCATGGGTCACACAGATGGGTGGAATCTGGAATTTCTCCTGACCCACTTTTTATATATTATTGCGAAAGTGGGGGCAGAGTGTCACAGATGTGATACAAGAGTTACGGGTGGCAATCATTAGAAAGAAAAGCAATTTTTGCTGTGGCAAGATCTTCCCATGAAATGTCAATCACCATCTTCCTCTTTTGAATGTGAAAGTATTTTACTGGTGGCCACCTACATAGGGAGAAATTATCATTGTACTAAAAGTGAGAGAAATCGGAGCTGGCATATAAAGATTTAAGTGTTCATTTGGCCACACTCTTCAAGAGTGGAGCAGAGAACTAGTCTGAAGAGGATTCAATAAACCCTCTGCTCGGCACTTGAGTAAGAATTACGGTGTAGTCATGTAGATGTAGACACTTTGAGGGATGTTTACTTCTAGTCAGCCATTAACTAATGTTGAACATAAATAAAACAAAGTGCACGAATTCCAGTTTGAAGTGGGGATTAATAATGCCACATGTAGATGTTAATTCCATTGACTGTAACAAACACAAAAATTTTAGCCATGACAATTCACTGTCAGTGGAACTGGACTGAGCACACAAAGATACTAACAAAATACTGTCATGAACATGTTATGCCTTTAGAGCTATGCCATCAGTGGGTAACAGAAAGGGCCCAGGCTCATTCTTCAGCTATGGTTTCTTTTTGGGGAATAACATGCACAAAAATACAATGGCAATATTCTACCTATACAAGCTGGCAATAAGAATAACAGAAAACAATAACTGGGCTTACTGTAAAATTTTGTTTAAAGAGCTGGGATTCTAACTGCCTTGTCCAAGTACATCTGCCAATCCATATGTGTGTGTGTGTGTGTGTGTGTGTGTGTGTGTGTGTGTGTGTGTGTTAGTATTATACTATCAGCACTATTGAGGATCATCAAACAAGAACCTGATTTTAACTAACACATTTTGAGGAAAATTACACAAAAAACTTAAAACTATTTAGTCTACCAGCACATCAAACTGCAACCCCACCACCCTACAACAAATTACCTACAACAGTGAAAGGGGTAACTAGCACTAACATGTTTCATCTCAAAAATAATATAAACAATAAAATATTATTCAAAAGTATCAGGGGTCGGTAAAATGAAAATATGTCAGTTATTCTATAATATACTTTTAGAATGTAATGCATATTACTGGAAAGTTGTAAACAAAGATCTGTGATGAAAAATAGTAGCTGCCCCTTGTCTTTTGGAGCTCAACACTGCTCTCATCATACAGAGATGCTTACTCAATTTTTCACACAGATAAATAGGAATGAAATAAGAATGTAATGGAGAGGCTGGTGTACACTTATCAGTCTTTCAGCCAAATGGACGTATTGTATGTGCAAACAAACGGCAGAGGCTGATTGGAGCAATTGCAAAGGCATTTCCCATTTACAGCCGCTCCCATCAGCCAGTGCACCGAGTGTCAACTTTGTTTGCATGCTTAATATGTAGGCTTACAGTGTTTCCAATGAGTGTAATGTGTTCATGACTTACAAGATAAAAAAAAGTAACATTAGTTTAGAAATCAGTTAGATCTGTAACTAACATCATGCCTGCATGTTTTTTTTTTAACATTCAATTATATTTTATTGTTGTCTTTCATATATTAGTTCATCCTAGAATTATTTTACAATGACACAGGATTTGTGTCAAAATGCAATGAAAATAAATAGCTCCAAAATATATACACAAAGAGGATAGGATAGATAGTCAGCTGTGAATTTGTCAAAGGAACCATCCTGGCATTTGCCTGAAATGATATACAAAAACCAAATTTAGGATGTTCAGCTGGAGCAGACTCGGTCTTCCAGAGCATGAAGTCAATATTTTTAACAATTACACAGGCTGCTGGTTGGTCCATAATGTGCGTGTTTTCTTGATCACACACAATTTGCAATTAATAAGTAAACTATAATTGTAAAATTATCTATAGATGAATAAAGAACTAACTACCATAACTAGCTACCTAAGATATTTTAAAATAAACACTGAATAAATGGTCACAACACTGAAAAGGATATGACACAAGCAAAATTGTAGAATGAAATTCATTATGTGGGCACACCAGTACCAGAAGCATAAATTATTCAAATAAGCTGTGTTTGCTGATTTTTTTCCCACAGACATACATTGCTTATTGCGAATCGTTACAAACATAAACTTTGAAGCCGTCTTCAAAAATATCTTTCCTCTTACTTCAGCTATGGGCACGGTATTTGTTCAAATATATTCTTCTAAGGGGACATTTGCATCTTGAATTTTTATATCAAGGTTCGGGTTACTATACCTGTTGCATACTGGACACATGAAAAATCTGCTTCTAGTATCATTGTTGCCGGTATCTTGCATATGAGAGCTTTTCCCTGTAACGTCATTTTCTGTTTTGCAGGAGCGCTCATCTTTTTGCTTTCGGCGTAATGTTTTACAGGCTTTGACATTCTCTTTTGGACTGTCAATATTCTCTGTCACTACACCCTCATTCCCATTCCCGTCCTGAAAGTTGGAGGGTGTTTCATGGTTTGTTGAATCTGCTTCGTTCACATTATGAAGAGATGTTAGGTTCTGAATGTCTTTTGTTGAGTAATCAATCTCACAAAAAGATAAAACGACGGACTCGTTGGTTCTAGTGGTATCAGTCTTCCCTTCTTCATTGCTGCTGCACGTTTCAATCCTAACACCATTTAAATTTTGAGGCGATGTTACTGCGGGTTGACTGTATGGTCCAACAAGGGCCTGCTCCTGAATCACCAACTGCAAATACAAATTAACACTCAGATACAGAAATAATCGTGTACTTTCTCATGTCATGAACCTTTCTCACCTGCAATTCGTTTATAAGCTCGTTGACAATAGGCTTAAAAAGATTACTAGCAGGTTCCAAAACGCCGACTTTCAGTTTGTAATTAAAAATGAGTGCTTCAAATACACCAAGCTGAGCAACCTGAAAAGACACATAATGTTGCTGTGGTAATCATATAATAAAAATATTGTATTTAATTAAGTTTTTAGTGATAATGATTTACCTTGTGTAGAAATAGTTCTAGGTTAATAAATGTTTTGCCAATAAGACTATCGGCAGCCATGCTACGGATACATTGACAGTTGAGTGTTCTGACGCGTCTAGTCACTAGCGGCATTTACAAACGACTTCGGACTAGTATTTCACAGTCTCTTGACGAAAGAAGCTCGTGTTAGAAAAAAGGACAAACCATATTTAGGGGATAAAAGGAAATGGAAAGAAGATGCAGAAATTACCCGAACAGTCATACTTTTGTGCGTACATTTAACGACTGTTGATGAATAGGAGCTGCACTTCACAATGAAAGCAAAATTGCATGAACCCGTAACTGAAACCATATGGTACTCATTAAGAAGTTGTATACTGTTTTTGCAGGTAACAAGCAATTAGTACATTTGATATAATTCGATCCGCAGCAGCTAATTTAATGCGAATAGATTATACTAGCTTTGCGAGTCGTGGAGAGTAAATTAGTGAAACTTTACTATGATTACAAAAAAATGGTTCAAATGTATCTGAGCACTATGGGACTCAACTGCTGTGGTCATTAGTCCCCTAGAACTTAAGAACTACTTAAACCTAACTAACCTAAGGACATCACACACATCCATGCCCGAGGCAGGATTCGAACCTGCTACGGTAGCAGTCGCACGGTTCCGGACTGCGCGCCTAGAACCGCATGACCACCGCGGCCGGCACTATGATTACAGTGTTGATGCGTTTCTACTGCGGTCATTCTAACTACTTATGAATGTCAGTATGTGTTTGCTAAATATATTCACTAGATGTAAACACTATATGACATTACTGGATTTTTTTCACATTAGGTAAGAGGTACTTCAATTGCATCCAGTTTTCTTTCACCACATTGCAATTTATAATTGAGCCTTGTTAGAATAAGGTTGTCTCTCTGAAAGGCTCTATCAGTAGGAAGCAAGCCAACAATCACTGCATGTTTGTCACTATAAACGAACAGTAGTAATAATGTTTGAAGTAGATAATGGCCTATCTTGCATACCAGTAGGCCTATTGTAGATATCTTCAAAGACCTCACAGTTCTTTCTGAGTTAACAGTGCACTTGCCTTTTTAATGCTATTTGTGTTTACTTCTAAAAACTGCTTAAAGATTAGCAATAATTTACGCAAACCACTAGACAATACTCAAAACAAGTTCTGTGCAGAATATAAATGTTTGACAACAGCTAAAGTGAGGAATTGTATGCTAGTGAAAAGAGATCTTTTCGACAGGCTACTGACAGACATAAAATGAGAAAATGGGTATCCCTGCTCATTCAAAGGAAAATCAAATTCGTATGGTTTCAGTCATTTTTACTATATTCAAGGAATGAAGATTACTGCTCAGCGTTTTGTTTGGTTACTTATTTATACATTATTTATACTGTATTTGTGACAAGTTGCGATTTTATTGAACTTCTTAGTAAGTTTACACCACGTATTATCTTTGTAGCAAATTTCTGTGCAATTAATCGTATTTGCCTATGTGTTTGGATTAAATCCAGAAAAGTGTTTCATGTGGCATTAATGAAGAAAAGTATGCAAAGTATGTTAAACTTCTGATGCTATCTTCAACAAAATCATAAATCTGAAATAGAGCAAATGTTATAGGATATTTCAGGAAGAATGTTAAATATTTTAGGAGATGGTAGCGTAGACAAGTTGCTGTAAAAAATGTCATATAATATGTGCCAATTTTTATTGAGTACAACTGAGTTCAATACATTTTCATATTATGTGTTGTTACACTGGTTGGTATTGTTGCTATAGGCATGTTTATCGAATGTCAGGATATTCATGTTGTGAAGTTGTGCTCTTAACTTACATTGAAGCTTTCATTGTGATTTATTGGCCAAGTCAACTGTACTGTAGCATGTAAACATGCCACATGTATTTACACATGCTGAGAATGGTGATACGGTATTCGTGTATGGGTTTTGTCATGGAAATGCTGCTGGTGCTTGTCGAGAATATGGCATATGATTTTTTTAACTACAGAATACCAGATTAAACAGTGTTTACTTGGGTGTTCAATACACTGCTTGACACTGGTACAGTGCACAGAAGTCATATTGCATCTGAACTTATAAACGAACAGACTGTGGATGAAGTAGAATACATTATTCAGTCAGTACAGTGTAGTCCTCCAACAAGCACACATAGTATTTCTGCACATATCGGTGTTCCACATACAAGAGTATGGTGGACATTACACATGCACAAGTTCCATCTATACAATTTACAGCTCATTTAATACTTTTGAGCACGAGATGAAGATAGATGACTGGGATTTTATCATCAGAGACTTGAAAATTGGCAGGTAGTCCCATTTCTACAGCATGTTTTTCCTACGCCTATAAAAAGGAAGTGCAATCTGAAAGCTAGCCAAACTTCATACCTTTTGTTTGTGTGGCTATTGATGACACAGTCCTTCTGCCTTTTGATGGGTCATCTCCTCTATTCTTAATTAATTTGTGATTTTCAAACAGAACTTTCCGTACGTTATTATACTGCCTAGTAGCTGGGGCTTCCATCCAAACTTCACGTTGTTCATCCTTCATTAAGCTCCCCTCTATTGTCTATTTCTTTCTCTCTCACTTGTACACTCACTCTGTAATGGCCGTGGCACACCCTTTGGTATTTGCTGTGTCCATTATGATAGCTGAACGTGTAACTCCACCTGCCATGCGACCCCTAGTAACAGCATAACACAGTTTTAGCAACTCAAAATCCTTCTGTCCCTCACAAATCACTCCCAGTTTGCCTGTTCTTGTTTTCTTTTCATGTCTTATGTGTGTGATAAACCAGGCATGATCAAATTTGTTTTGCACACTTGACAATACATCACACACAATCAGATAGACATCAGTAAAAAAGCTACCCTGTACCCCTAACATAATTCCTTTCATTCCTTACAGATTCAATATTATTCAACTCCCCTGACAACCACCTAACACCTTTACTCACCACTTGCCATTGTAATGTCTTTCCCCAGTGCTATTTCCTCTCTGCAAGGGACCCCTGCTCTGTTTATCTGTACTAGTTCAGAAAAGTTTCCCTATACCTAGCCAAAACCCTATCCCATATCCTATTCCTTAAATGTTGCCTAAGCCATAAATCCCCCTCCACATGGCCTAGCAATAAAAATCCCTATTTGTGGATCCCACTCCTCCTTCCAAAATGACCTTCATCTTTTCATATTCCACTAGTTACTTTCCCCTCATAAACCTGGTTCAACCAAAACAGATCTCCATATCACAGGCATCCCTGAACCAGCTCCATTCCCTCCACATAATACTGTTACTATGCAGTCCCTGCTACCGATACCTCAGCACCCAATCTGAAATCCTGACACCCCAACATGTAGAAGAACATTCAAAACACTGTCTTCACAAATTATCCAGCGTGCTGCCATCCTATTCCTGCCTTGGGGCAACACTATCCAATCCCCACCCTTCCCACAGTGTTCCTCGTCAACCTCTCATTAGCACTCAGGCTCTGTCTAGCTGACAATTACAACGTACCACATCCTCCAAAACCCCCTACCAACAATCCACGAAAACCAAAGCCGAAACAATCCAGAACATTACTGTTAACCTCGACACCGAAATCCTCAGCGCCACAGAAGTTTCAGTCCTATCCAAAGGCCTCACATTCACCCCTACTCCCAAGTTTAACCATTTTGGACTTGTGAAAGACATAGTCTTCTTCTCTAATTCCCTACCGTGGAAACACTTGATTGCCACTGAGCCCACCAACCAAAACCAATCCAATCCCCCCCCCCCCCCCACACACACAAACACATGCACACACTCCCGCATAACCATCCCTGTCATCCCGTCACCTTCCAGGAATTCCTAACTTCCAACCTGACCTGATCATCCTACCCCAGGTCCTTACCTAAGAACAACAACCTTTCAACAGAAGAAAGGACTGCCCTACACAACTTAAAAATGGATCCTGATATTACCATCCTCCCGGCAGACAAAGGTTCCACCACTGTTGTGATGAACCAGAGTGACTACCTGCCAGAGGGCCTCTGCCAGTTGTCCAACTCCTCCATCTACAAGGTCTGTCAGAGTGACCATGTCCCAGAAGTCCAACATTACCTCCAATCCCTGCTGAAACCCTTAGGCTCTTCATAGAACCTCTGTCCTGAATCCTTCTCCCTACTCACTCCAACAACAGACCACACACACACACACACACACACACACACACACACACACACACACACACTCACACCCTCTACAAAATCCATAAATCCAACAAACCTGGGCGCTCCATGTGGCTGGTTACAGTGATCCCACTGAAAGAATCTTGGCCCTTGTTGATCAACATCTCCAACCAATTGTCCCAAACCTAGCCTCCCACATTTGAGATACCAACCACGTCCTGCACCAGCTCTTCACCATCTCCACACCCTTACCTCCCAGATCTGTACTCGTTATTGTTGATGCAACCTCGCTATACACCGACACCCCTCATGTCCATTGACCTTGCCACGATGGAGCACTACCACTCCCAACGCCCTGCAGATTCCAAACCCATCACTTCATTCCTCGTACACCTAACCAGTCAAGTATACAAACAAATTAATGGCATCTCATAGGCATTGCACCCTCCTACGCCAAATTCTTCATGGGCCACCTTCAGGAAACATTCCAGACTTCCTAAAACCCTAAAACCCCAAATTCCTGGTCTGGTTCAGGTTTATAGATGACATCTTTATAATCTGGACCCAAGGTCAGGGCACCTTAACCTCATTTCTCCACAACCTCAACATCTTCTCTCCCATTCAGTTCACCTAGTCCTTCTCCACCCACCGTGCCACCTTCCTAGATGTTGATCTCTTTCTGTCAGATAGCTCCATCCACAGTTCAGTCAACATCAAACCTGCACTGTTACAGATGTCACCCCTTCCACACTAAAAAATCTCTCTCATACAGCCCAGCCACCCTTGGTAGATGCATCTGTGGAAGACCCAGATGCAAGACCCACCCAATCCACCCACCCAGTACCACCTACTCTAGTCCCATCACAGGCTCACCAAATCAGAGGCTAGACAACCTGTGAAAACAGCCATGTTACGTACAAACTCTGCTGCAACCACTGCACAGGGTCTTACAGTGGTATGACAACCCACAAGCTGTCAACTAGAATGAATGGTCAATGCCAAACTGTTGCCAAGAACAAGGTGGACCACGCAGTAGCACAATGTGCAGCACCGCACAACATGCAATATTTCAGTGGCTGCTTCATAACTCATGTTATCTGAATCCTCCCTACCACCACCAGCTTTTCTGAAATGTGCGGATGGAATTTATTCTTACAGCCCATCTTCGCTCCCATAACCTTCCTGGTCCAAACCCTAGGTAACTTGCTCTTCCCTCCCACGTATAAAATCTTGCACACTGTTGCTTTTGAAGTATACATTTTTTGTCATGTCATACCTTTTACATAATAGAATGAACTGAGGTTTTTTTAAATGATGATAACAAAAAGTACTGCAACAACTTCTATTTGTACATCATGTCAATAGTTGATTTCTTTTATAATTGTGTAATCATGCGACATACACGTATGTTAATATTCAGTGTGCTGCAACATAAGGCAAGGAGATAACCTATACCTGGAGCAAATCTGTGTGTTGGATTTAAAGGGCATTGGTTTGATATATTGATCATGTTGTTTGAGCCAGCACTAAGCTAGTCCGCAATCTCAACCACAGAAATACAATAAACAAACAGTTAAAATGTGATTACATAAAGAACAAAGTTTTCCCATATTTGCAACCTTGAATTTCAATCCTTGGAGTAATTGAAAATTGTTCTAACAAGAAAGGTACCAGGTATAGAATTAAAATAAAAATTATTTTGAAGTTGTGAATGGGCAGTTGGAAATCAGTGCAAACACTGTCATAGGAACAAATGCTGAAGAAGAAAGAAATAGCATTAACTGTGAAATCATGTAAATATTAATCAAGCTGTGGTAGAGTAGATAATTCAACAACTACTTTGTGCTATATAATTTAATGTACCAGTTTAATAACTGTGTGTTATAATTAAAATATACAGAACTGAGTTTTGAGAAATCTGACAGTGTATACCTTGACTTGTTCCACATTGTTGAACGTTCTTATTTGTGTGGAAAGTGATTTATGCACCTTGTTGCATAAAATTTTCAAATCAGGAGTGTCCCACAGTAATAACATTTTAGGAGAAATGCAAAAGTTTACATTATTTTACATACATTTCTGAGATACGATGAAATACTTACTATTGTTTTTACTACACAAAAATACATAATTTATGTACTTTTTACTACACAAAAAAAATATATAATAAAAGCCGTGTACCCGGTGTGTTTATACCAACTTCAATGGGTCATGTGCATGACAGGTGTGTTCATTTATGTATTCTGACATGTACAGCGCCATCTACTGATCAATTTTCACATTAATTTCTTTCTTCTGCCATACGTTTTCCCCTTCTCCGATAATATTCCATTCCAATTTGATGTCATTCTGACCAGTGGTATTATTTCTACAACATTTTGATAGTTTAACTGTAATTATAATCACCCTGTACATCCATGATTTGCTATGCAAACACACAGAATTTGATAAGAAATGATTTTCCATGTTGCATTGAAAAATTTGATGTGGTACATGGGGAAGATACTTCTTTTAGTAACTTTACACAATTGTGAGTAAAGAATGGAAATATTACATAGAGGAATTGCAACATAATTTGCACCCACACCTTTAAAAACTTTACATTTACTTGTGGAAGTTGGATTGTTATAAGGTTAATATTTCTCATCTGAGCTGCAGATATACTCTGAAGTCTAATTTTGATGATATTTTTTTGCTTAATACAAACTTGACTAGGACATGCCAGTGTACTTCTACATTTCTCATTGCACCAGGAAAGTGTAGAAACACTAAGTGGAAGAGGCAAAACATTAAGTGTTTTGTGCCTGCGCTGGTTGAGATGGTGACTATGATGTAAATACAATGTTGAAAGAAGTAAAAGTTTCATTTGACTTGAGCTATATCTAACTGAAAATAATGATAGTAGTTGGGAGAGGTTTGAATTTTACCCATAATAGCAGAAGTTTGATTTAGTAAAAAAATGGTAATACAGTAGAGATTTGATCATGCAACAGCATCACCTTGAAATAAGGAAATATTCGGATCTAATAAGAAAAACTTATCTATAGTGAACAATTACTATTACCATGAGCTGCAGTGTTAATCTTGACAAAATGCAGACTGAGAGTAAAATACTAGCAAGTAGGATCACTGTAACTGCCACTTGAGAAAATAAAACATGAAATGAAATATGAAAGGATAAAAAACTTAAGAGTAAAACACTTGTACACTGAAATATGTTACAAATGACCAATGACTAAAGTTGAACTTAGAATTTTGCCTCCTCCATCCTCAGACTCCAAAGATTTTTTTTTAAAAAAAAAAAAAAAAAAAAAAGACATTCTTTAGCTGCAGACATTGAACTGCCGCCAACATCTATATGCAAATAATAATTACATGTGTTATAATATGTGAACTATGTTACTGTAAATAATTTTTTTCAACATTTGTACATGTTACCGTATTGAAATGTCTGGCACCTAAACTATAATGGCTTGTGTTTAGAATTGCATATGAAATATTCATTTTTAAATACAAGACCTTGCTGCTTCTTTATAGTTTGCTACTAGCAGTTTCTCACTCACATTAATTAATTGTAAAGTTAATAGCATGTCAACAACAATTCCAAACATTGTCAAATATGGGCAACATCAGTAATTCTATACTTTGGGAACTGGTGGTGATGAAATAAACCTGCACGATGTATTCCTTTTGCCTCAAGCAGACACTGTAATTGGTAGGAATGTTTAAAACCATTCTATTCTCTTAATATTACTAAAATTATGCTTCCATTGCTGTTGATAACACACTTAAAACAAAGTTATTTGAAAGTAATTAAAATCAGTAAAATTCAGTTCCAGTCATTATCAATGATACATAGTTTAAAACTAATTTAGTTAAAAAAAAAAAACAAAGAACAGAATCCAATTAAAATACAAGTGTAACTACATAATTGCAAAGAATTATCCTGTCTACCAGACTCAGTTTTGAAAATATTGTTTTACTGACATGAAGTACATTTTTATTAAAGGAAGGAAACGTGCTAGGAAGAATTTATATTCTATATTTTGTGAATGATCCACAAAAATGTAATATGTATTTTTATATTTATGTATCTGACTATTTTTGTTGTGAGTGAGGCTGCCCCACAATGAAAATCATTTATTGTGTTATGTCATTTTGTTTTACAGTTGATTCAATCTTATTTAATGTACTGTTATATGTCAAAAGAGTTTCGCTTGAAGAATCAATGCGGCACCTGTGCCAGTCAGTTTAGTAAACATCAGTTCTAAAAGGTGCAGACTGTGCCAACTTTGTACAGTCATGCCTTCAATAAACAAAACAGAAACTCAAAACTACTTTTGGCGTGAATTAATGTGAACATTACTACCCAATTGATCAGTGTTTGTAACACCAGGACTTTGGTTTATTCTTGTTTTCTACAGCAACAGATGCAACATAATCTCTTCGTAACAGATAACAAAGGTTAAGTATCTGACCTTAGCTAAAGAACTTTCTGTGGGGAAACTTTCCCACACTGATTCACACACAGCCAATGTTACCTCTCGTACTGAACCTAAACTGTTTTTGAAAGGCACATGCTAGGCAATGTTGTTGTCTAAGGTCAACTGTTGACAGGACATTGTAATGGGACACCCTTTTCTAACATCACCTTTCCTTAATAGAAACAGCAGACCCCAGGAATATTTTTGAATCTTTTATAGGTGGACATTATCGCAGCAGTGTCACTAAAAGAATTTCATATGATTTTATTTATGGTGTATTGTATTTCAGGTTAAAATGTATAAAAAGAAATTAATTTGTTACAAACGAATGTATTAACTCTGTTTCTACAGTTAAAAATACTCTTCTTTTAAAAATATTTGGAAATATCTGGCATACTTAAACTTCATATTATAAATTGCACAATCTAACAGTAATTATTAAATTTATTTCTGGATTCATTTACAGAATAATGATATAACTCGGTGATGATTTTCCTTTGTCAAGAAAGTTTGTAAACTCTCTTGTTTTGTAAACTCTTTGGAATATAGTTATACTGCAGAATGAGTTGATTAGTAGTGGACATGCCTCTGATGGAATCAGACATGTTTTTATGATTGGCAATAACAATGTAAATTTCTGGTTTATGTAAGTGGAGATAGTACAGTCAGTGTGATATAGAAGAGTGCGACAAAGGTGCAATCAGAAATCACGCAACAGGCTTGTTAAAGTTTATCTAGTCATCTGGAACCCACAAAGTTAAAAAAATCTCGGCCTCAAGAACCTACCCCTAGAAGAGCCGAACTGCAGCCAGCAATGAGAAAATGAAGATAAGTAAAAAAAGTTATTTGTACATCTTATGCCACTTGATGCTTTTGTAAAGAATTAATCTTTATGAAGAGACTGAATATATGAAGGTTGAATAAAAAGTAATGCCTTCTTTAATTGGGTTTGGATGGGAATATTTTAATAACTCAAATGCAGAAATAATCCTTAGACTGTGATCTTTAATTACCAATATTCACTTTTCCACATAATCACCAGCAAATTGGATACATTTCTGCCAATGATTAACAAGTTTTCTGAAGCCATCATGGAAGAAGTCAACACACTGTTTCTGCAACCACAGTCTCACAGTTCTCTCAACGTCTTCACCAGAAGCATAATGATGTTCCCGCAGATCGTCTTTAATTATCGGGAACAGATGGAAGTCAGATGGTGCTAAATCTGGAGTGTATGGAGGATGCCATACGGTGGTGAGATTCAGTCTCTGAAGTTCTCCTGTGGTGGCATGTGACATGTGTGGTTTGGCTTTGGCATACTGCAGGAAAACATTTCCCTTTTCCTTTTGGACCCTTGTTAGCCATCGTTTCAGAGTTTGCAGCATTGTGATATAACACTCTGAATTTATTATTGTTCCACAATTAAGGAAATAAACATGAGTAACACCATCTGCGCCCCAGAACATTGTGGCCATGATTTTTACAGTTGGGGGCTGCATTTTGAATTTCTATTTCTGGTGCGAGTCTTTGTGTCGATATTCCATAGACTGATGTTTCATCTCAGAGTCGTAATGGTGTACCCACATTTTGTCTCCTGTCACAATTGAAAGGAGAAAGGTGTCACCTTCATTCTCGTAACACAAGAGGAGTTCCTGGCAAATTTCAAGTCTGTGTGCTTTCATTTCAGGAGTCAGCTTCCAGGGTACCCATCTGCTGGGAGCCAAGCGAAGCAATAATGTGACCCATACATTCTTGTGATATACCGATTGTGCTTGTAATTTCTCTTGGAGTGATACGACGATCGTCCTGAATCAATCTGTCAACATTTTGCTTGTGAAACTTACTGGTTGCTGTCACAGGACATCCAACTCTTTGTATGTCATGCAGGTCAGATGTTCCTGCCTCAACATCTTTAAATATGCAGTACTCACATCAACATAATCACCATAAACTGCTTTCATTCTCTGATGAATCTTCTTTGGGATGACACCTTCTGCTACCTAGAATTCAATGACTTCACGTTGCTTAAATCACATTAACCGACCATCTGGTCAGGGTTCCATACTTTACACTGTAACAGCACAACCATTCAGTGCTAGGGCTTCCCACCAACTGGAGTTGTAGAGGAGAGGCTACAGAACAAGCTAGTACCTGCCGCATGCCAGTGCTACCAACTGTTGAAGAGTTATGAATTTGGAGGCATTAATAATCATCTTGCAGTTGAAGCTCTTTTTGCTATAACAGTACATATGTTTTTGGATAGGGCCCACCTTTAGCAAACCACAATTTTGTTTTTTAACCAAAAAAATCCTAAAGCTTACTGTCACCCTCTCCCCTCTCCCCTCTCCCCTCTGCCCTCTGCCCTCTGCCCTCTGCCCTCTGCCCTCTCTCCTCCCTCCTCTCCCTTCTCCCCTCTCCCTCTCCCTCTCCCTCTCCCTTACCACCCTCCCCCCCACACATAGAATTAATTAATTTCAGGCATAAAATAACAAATTTCAAATTGTAATTTTGGCTTAAACAGTTTTATCTACTTTAAGGTGTAAGTGGTTGCAGATAACAAACTGTGGAACAAAACAGTCACTGTAGAAATACAATACAATACAACAGAAAAACCACACCATGTGGTAAAAGGTATGAATTCATAATTTATGTGTTTTTTCAAATATCTGTAATTACGATTTAAAAACTAATAGTTACATTAATAGGGGCGAGGGTAGTAGTGATGTAGAAGCAAAAGCTGTAGGACCCAGCCAGGACATGTTTGAACCAGGTGAAAGTGTAGTCAGCAAAGAAACAGTGAAAAGTGATATTTTGAAGTTGATTTTGGCAAAACTAGAGAAAATGAAGATGGATAAAAGTAGCAAATTTAGTGCAGTTAATGAGCAGTTAACTGAAATAAGGACAGACAGTAGCAAAATGGATAGGGTACAAACTTAGTAATCAGGTTTTGGAGCTACAAATGGGTTGTCAGAGGGATTAAAAATATGAATGAAAAAGTTGATGTCTTAAGTAAATAAATTTATTGTTTTGGAAAATGAACTATTAAGTGAATCTGCGCAACAGGCAAAGAATGTTAATGACATCAGAGTTGAGTAGAACGTCATAGAGGAAAAAATGGAACAGAACTTTAGTAGTATGGATCAAAAAAATTTAAATGTTGAAAACAGTATGCAAACTAATGTAAGTGTTTAAGATAAAAAAATTTCAGCAGGTCATGAAAATTGTATTCAAAACAATCTGTAGTCAAACAATGGTACTGTGTGGTCCAACACTCCAATTAAAATTTTCCATCAGACAATTTACATCTTGTGGATTTTCTGTGCCCCTGTAGAGATGGTTTTGTGTCAGGTGTGAGTGATAATAAAAAAATTAAATTTGTTAAAAGATGTCTTGAAGGTGAAGCTCTGCTTGGGTGAACCTAAATTTAAGTCAGTGGGAGACATTTGAAAGCTTCAAAAAAAGTTTTTAAAATAAATTTTGATTTGAAGCTGATGGAGGATAATTAAAAGTGAATTTTTGGATAGACCTAATTATAGGAATAGGGATTGCACTCTGAAAGAGTTTTGTAAGAATCAACTTAAGAAATTAACACACCTTGACAAACCATTTGACAAAATGACATTCATTGATGCACTAAAAAGGAGATTACGAGAAAGGTTGCAGCGGGATTTAGTACACGGATCTGGCGATTCTCTTGAACAATTTTTATGATATGTTGACAGGCTGGATAGGGCAGTAGAAAGTAGCATGTATCATAATAATCGAAATGATAGAGATCACAATGGTAATAATTACAGTAACAGAGATAATGGTAACTTCTATCAGAATCAAAATGTTAATAGAGACAGAAATTTTGAACATCAGCAGAGTATGAAACGGGGATAACCATAAGCAATTTAATAAAAGAAACAATCATATACATATTTACTTGGTTGGTTGGTTGTTTTGGGGAAGGAGACCAGACAGCGAGGTCATCGGTCTCATCGGATTAGGGAAGGACGGGGAAGGAAGTCGGCCATGCCCTTTCAAAGGAACCATCCCGGTAGCTACTTGGAAACGGCAGTCCGCCTCAATGGAGGTCCACAGTTATGGGGCGAGGAAGCACAGAAAGCACAGAACCCCCAATTTACACTTGCATTTAGACAATAATAACAGTGTCGTGTGACGAGGGCCTCCTGTCGGGTAGACCGCTCGCCTGGTGCAAGTCTTTCGATTTGACGCCACTTCGGCGACTTGCACGTCGATGGGGATGAAATGATGATGATTAGGACAACACAACACCTAGTCCCTGAGCAGAGAAAATCTCCGACCCAGCCAGGAATCGAACCCGGGCCCTTAGGATTGACAGTCTGTCGCGCTGACCACTCAGCTACCGCGAGTGGACAATGTTAATAATGTGGCACAGGTATCTGAAGTTGAACAGAAGCAATATCAGTTTCTCATTTATGCTTTGATCGGAAGTTTTGGGATACTATGTTTAATTATAGTGATGTAGGACCTAATCACAAACCTGACTGTGAAAGTAATGAGAATTTTGATGTAATGTGTACCAATGGTTTCTTCTCTTGGTCAGAAAATAGTGTTACTGATGTATGTAAACAGGCGACGACTGTATTAGATCTGAATAAGGTGGTATTTTTGATGTAGATGTGAATGAGACCTGTGAAATAACTGAGGTTGGCAAGTCAGACTGGTAGCTTATTGCAAATGAATGTAGGTGAGGTGTGTAACATTGATGGTGATGAGAGTAATGATGTTATTCATGAAATGTTTTTGGAAGAATATTATGATGATGATGGTGATAATGAGTATCAGGTATTTGTGGAGTTAAAGAATAATGAAGTTTCAGAGTTATTTGTGAATATAGATAATGTAAGTGATGATATAAGTGAGAGTCATGGAATACCAGTCCAGTCAAAACAGTTTTTCAGTAAAGTCATGCAGAGTAATGATCCAAACAGTAAAGGTGAGTTATCTGTAAGCTTAGAAAATAAAAGTGAAAAAGTTTTGAAATTTGTTAGGGACCAGATTGATGATAACATAAATAAATGTACATTCTGAAATACGTTAGTCGTGGTTAGTCAAAATCTGAATCCAAATTGGTGGAATGAAGTGATTAAAAATGTAAATAGGAAATGTAATTTTGACAGTAATATCTTTTGTGTTCCTTCTGTAACAATTAATGTTAGTTGTGCTATGGAATCCATTCAGTGTGTTCAATCTGTACCTGGCAACTTGAGTATCCAAAGTAATGCAATGATACCAGTGAAGTTGATAAAACCCTGTAAAAACAGTGCAGATGTAGCATTTGATGAAATTGAAATGTTTTACATGAAGTGTCTAATAACAGAGATGATGATTCAGATTTTGGATGTCCTTAACATCAAGATTGAGATTGATCAGTGTGAAGGGAACTGTTTGATTGATATATTTGAACAATTTAGAGGCAAAATCCAGAATAGTAAGAATCTTGTGGAAACGTCTATTGCATGTGTAAAGATAAGAGGAGCTACTGGTAAGCGAAGCAAGTATGTAAAATGTCAAGTACTGTTAACTGTTAGTATAGAGGACAAGACCTATGAACATGGATGCATAATGATTCCTAGTCTAGAAGAAAATATCCACTACGTTTGTAGATTTAAGAGTATCTAGTTGTGTTTTGTTTGTAATCAATTTAGTATGTAAGCTCATGTAATTTTTCAAGTTTTATTGTATTCATTGACCGAGTTTAAATCTATTTGCAGATTCATAAGACTAGATAATTGTGTTTTGTTTGTCATGAATTTAGTATGTAAGATGATGTAATTCTTAGAGATCTGTCTTATTTATTGACTGAGTGAAAATTTATGATACACTATACAGTTATGTTCTGCAATAGTTTTGTTCTTTAGAATCAGATACAATACGCCATGAGACTAAATGAGCAGATCCTTGTACAACTTTGAAATGGGACAAAGTTCATAATTTGTACTGCAAAAATTAGGAGTAGTATGTTAGCAGATATGTGTGTATCACCTCATTAGTTCATTTTTTTTTTCATTGCATTTAACTCTGTTTATTAATATTTCATATGTGAATAATTTTTAATCGCACATGATGTAAATCCCGCATTAATGATTTTGGAAAATTAATAGGGAGAGCATATCTTGTATGATGTGAAGAAGGTACTGAACAGCATATTTAGTACACAAAACAATGTTTCAGAACTTGATGTGAATACTAGACAGGAAGTTGCCTATCCGTTGAAGCGTGTGATGAGAACTCTAGGGAGGAAATTGAAAGATGTGGGTGGATCCACTCTCCACACTGCTGTATGGCTGTATACTGCTGGACCAGTCAACTTAAAAGAGATCATAGGGGCTGGGTAGTGTACTTGAGCATCTGTCTACTACATCAGTGTTGTGACTGAGATTTGTAAATTGTTTATCAAGACTGACAAAGACAGTGTTATTTCACATAAATGTACTTTTTTTGAAGTAGGGAGATTGACTTTCCAGTACATTATGTAAGTTTAAATCAGTATGTATTTTATTTTTTTATAAATTCTTAATTAATCTTCTAGGCTTTTGTGCATGTAGGTTAGTTTGTATGGACAATTAGCGAATAGTGTGGATGATATTTATTAGTATTGACAATATGACCAGATATGTACATGTCTGCTTTCATACACCAATTTTTTTCCTCAAGCTACCCGATTATGTCATCATTCAAAGCTATTTATGACTCTGTTTACCTGTATTTATCCTGAGTATTGCAGTATTGTATCTGATTGGAACATGAGTTGTGGACAGACTGTTTTGGGTAACCTTGTGTGTGTGTGTGTGTGTGTGTGTGTGTGTGTGTGTGTGTGTGCGTGGGGGCACACGCGTACTCAAGGAGAGCGTACAACCATTGATTGAGGCTAGATGATTCATAAATTACTCTTTGCATATGATTGAGCTTATTGATATGGTTATGAACTTTATTCATTTTGTACCCGGTGTGCTTTCTATTCATGGGTTGGTCCCACATTGTAAACTTAGGCCCTAATATTTTTCCATTATTCTGTTCTTTTATGAGTCAACATATCCTTAAATACTATGTTTTATGTGACAGATTGATTTTGTACTACATGCCTACTCATGATTGAGTATATTCGTCTGGTCTGTACCTGTTGTAAGTTTTTCAAGTCAGCTCACTCGTCACACACTTACACTCTGAAATTTTTCTCTTCTCTTTTGAAGATTTTGAAGGTTTGATTGTATGGATGTAAACTTACAATTTGTAATTATAGTAATTTACCGTGTCTCTGTATTTATTTCTATAGTTCAGTGGTGTAAAGTTGTAGTTTTGACCTTGTATTACTTGTCTTGTGACAGTATATCTGAAAATCTGAATGCCATATTTTGATATACATATATATTATGACTTGTATGGTAGATATTTTTCTTATGTTTTCTGTAATATGTTGTGTATCAGGTACTTCTATACATCTGTATTCTAACTTTTGTCACCAATTTGTAACACTGTTTGGAAAATGTTATAGTATGTCACAAAGTATTGTAAACACAAAGTTTCCAAATTTTGTGAGGAGGATTTTGTAATGGGACACCCTCTTCTAACATCACCTTTCCTTAATAGAAATAGCCAATACCAGGAATATTTTCAAATCTTGTATAGGTGAAGATTATCTCACCTAGAATGAGAATTTCACTCAGTAGCAGAGTGTGTGCTGATATGAAACTTCCTGGCAGATTAAAACTGTGTGCCAGACCGAGACTTGAACTTCGGACCTTTGTCTTTTGCCAGCAAGTGCTCTACCTACTGAGCTACCCAAGCATGACTCACGCCCCATCCTCACAGCTTTACTTCTGTCAGTAGAGCACTTGCCCGTGAAAGGCAAAGGTTTCAAGTTCGAGTCTCGGTCCGACACACAGTTTTAATTTGCTAGGAAGTTTCATAATCTCAGCTGTTTCACTGAAAGAATTTCATATGATTTTGTATACAATGTGTTATATTTCAGGCTAAAATGTATAAAAAATGAATTTGTTACAATTGATATGTGTTAACTCTGCATGTACAGTTGAAATTACACTTCTTTTAGAAATGTTTGAAATTTTGAAATATCTGGCATACTTTAAATTCATATTATTAATTGCACAATCTAATGCTAATTATTACTTTTATATCTGGTTTCATTTACAAAATAATGATATAACTTGGTGATGATTCTTCTTTTGTCAAGGAAGTTCGTAAACCCGTTTGTTTTGTAATCTCTTGGGAATGTATTTAGTAGTGCAGAGTGAGTCGAGTAGTAGTGGCAATGCCCCTGATGGAATTGCACATGTTTTTATAGAATTAAATTTTTACTCTGCAGTGGAGTGCGCGCTGATATGAAACTTCCTGGCAGATTAAAACTGTGTTCCGGATCATGACTTGAACTCGGGACCTTAGCCATTTGCGGGCAAGTGCTCTACCAACTGAGCTGCCCAAGCACGACTCACGCCCCGTCCTCACAGGTTTAATTCCACCAGTAGAGCACTTGCCCACGAAAGGCAAAGGTCCTGAGTTCGAGTCTCAGTCCGGCACACAGTTTTAATCTTCCAGGAAGTTTGACATGTTTTTATGTTTGGCAGTAACAATGTAAATTTATGTTTTATGAAAGTGGAGATTGTAAAGTCAGTGTGATATAGAAGAATGTGACATAATAATAATAATAATAATAATAATAATAATAAAAGACAGGTGCAATCAGAAATCGTGCAACAGGCTTACTTAAAATTTATCTAGTCATATGGAACCCACAAAGTTAAAAAAATTTCAGCCACAAGAATCTACCCCTAGGTGCGACAAACTGCAGCCAAAAATGAGAAAATGAAGATAATCAAAAGAGTTATGCTTACATCTTATGCCTCTTGACACTTTTGAAAAGAATTAATCTTATGAAGAGACTGAATATAGACGGGTGATGTGTGGGAGGGTAAGATTACATCATCAACTGTATATTATCCAATATCACCACACAAAGTTGAAAATAAACTTGTTAAGAATGTAGTTAGACATTCTCCCTCAATATTATCTCAAAAAAAAATTGATGTTTTGTAGATAGAAACTTTAGAAGTAGTGGAAGTTATTGAGGAGATAACTTAAAAATTGTTGTGAAAACAAGGAAATCTTGCACTGAGGTTTTCTGCAATATTGCTGGTACAATTGCCCACAATGCAACACTAAATGTTTTTCCTACAGCAAACATCAACATGTGGTCTCTGCTTGTCACAATCATTCAGGATTTTCCCATGGCAAGGCCCTGCACTATAGAGTATCAGACAGGCTCCTGCAGGCAGTACCAAAACTCACCTGAAAGTGATGATCTCATTGATTATCTACAACATGGATATATTTCCTGGCGGATACTTGAGCTTCCATATCCCTAATTGACACTGGAACAAATTGCATATCAACTCATCAGCTTGTTTCAAGCAACAAACATTTTTGGTCTAGAATCTGTTATTTGTGTTAGTTTTCGAATTCGAGGCTCACTGACTTGGGCACCCTTATATAATAAATGTAATCTAGATTGTGCACAAAACATTGAATCACAGATATCACTGAAGCCTAATACTGCTGCTCATTTTCCCAGGCTAAGCCCATGGCTTATACTTTGAAGGGAAGTGGGACTTAATCATTTTGAAGGATCAGGTATTATGACACAATTACATACAGCCAAAGGGCAGGGCCCATTGTTGTAATTAAGAATCATGATGGCACAATTCAGGGCTGTGGCAATTTTAAAGCATCAATCAGTGCTCAGTCTAATGTAGATGTTTATCTGATTCTGTCTGCAGGAGAGCTACTGTCTGAGTAACTGTGGCAGATATATTGCAGTCAAAATGGGTTTGGGGATGTATCAGTGTATTAAATACCTTTTGGTTTTTAGAGCACTCCAAAAATATTTCAAAAATATATATGGCAGTTTATACACTTACTACCATAAGCTGTGAACTACTTAGCAAACCTACCAGATAAGATGATGGAACGATTAACTGGCGGGAGTTGTTTTTCAGCAAATTGCATTATGAGATCCACTACCTGCCTATTGCACAATATGCCAATCCCCGTGCCCTACCATGTATACTGATGGATCTGATCGCATTTCCAGCAGCACTTTGTTTCCACCTTGGTGAAAACATTAGGGATACACTCAAAAGTTCCTTGTTATGACCCAGAAGCTGGCTAGACTCTCAAATAAGGTAGTGACACTCCCCAAGACAGTAAGATTTGCACATTTCAGTTGTCAGGAACACCTGCCCAAAGCTATGAAATGAAATGTGCACTGTAGACTTAATCTTCTGCTGTGCCAGACTTAACATTAATTAGGTGCTACTTTTGCTGGTCATAGAAGAGTCTATGTGCCAGGTTGTAATCTCAATTACATTCTGGCTTCACATTTTCAGTGATAAGTCTTACGCTGGTTGAGAGGCAATGGAAACACAACCCAAGTAAACAATCTAAAACAGTTTTATTGAAAAGTACATCAACCAAAATAGTCCTTGTAACATGACAGCCTATTGTAAGGGGAAGAGACACTTTATTCAATTTCAAACATATGACCGCTGACCCACAGGGGCGGCTAAGATTGGGTCATATTCAAGTTGAAACCTGAAATCAGTTTTACAGGAGCAAGTGGAGGGCTAGTTCCACACTATGCTCCACAGATGAGGTTGCCTCTGGACTTCTGCTGGCTGCGAAGATGATCATGTGACTGGAAAAACCCATCTACTGGGCAACAAAGTGGCTGCTCATTTCTTATGCCAATGCGAAACCGCAGTGTGAAACTAGCCCTCCACTTGCTCCTGTAAAACTGATTTCAGGTTTCAACTTGAATAAGACCCAATCTTAGCCGCCCCTGTGGGTCAGCGGTCATATGTTTGAGATTGAATAAAGTGTCTCTTCCCCTTACAATAGGCTGTCATGTTACAAGGACTATTTTGGTTGATGTACTTTTCAATAAAACTGTTTTAGATTGTTTACTTGGGTTGTGTTTCCATTGCCTCTCAACCAGCGTAAGACTTATCACTGAAAATGTGAAGCCAGAATGTAATTGAGATTACAACCTGGCACATAGACTCTTCTATGACCAGCAAAAGTAGCACCTAATTAATGTTAAGTCTGGCACAGCAGAAGATTAAGTCTACAGTGCACATTTCATTTCATAGCTTTGGGCAGGTGTTCCTGACAACTGAAATGTGCAAATCTTACTGTTTTGGGGTAGTGTCACTACCTTATTTGAGAGTCTAGCCAGCTTCTGGATCATAACAAGGAACTTTTGAGCGTATCCCTAATGTTTTCACCAAGGTGGAAACAAAGTGCTGCTGGAAATGTGATCAGATCCATCAGTATACATGGTAGGGCACTGGGATTGGCATATTGCGCAATAGGCAGGTAGTGGATCTCATAATGCAATTTGCTGAAAAACAACTCCCGCCAGCTAATCGTTCCATCATCTTATCTGGTAGGTTTTGCTAAGTAGTTCACAGCTTATGGTAGTAAGTGTATAAACTGCCATATACATTTTTGAAATATTTTTGGAGTGCTCTAAAAACGCAAAGGTATTTAATACACTGATTCATCCCCAAACCCATTTTCACTGCAATATAACTGCCACAATTACTCAGACAGTAGCTCTCCTGCAGACAGAATCAGATAAACATCTACATTAGACTGAGCACTGATTGATGCTTTAAAATTGCCACAACATGTGGGATTTTTACATGAGCTCAAAACCACATCTTATGATGGATATGTGAAATTCTTTTTTGTTTTGTTTTGTTTTGTTTGTTATGTCCTGGAAAAGTCTTCAGAAATAAATTGGGACAATCACAAAGTGAAGTCAAGAAATTCAGACAAAGTGCAAAAATCGTAATTTTTGTACACACTCTCAACCATAACTGATGATAGGAACAAAATATTTGGTTGATTCTTTTCTTGGTTTGTTCATTATCCTACTGAAATGGAAATAACTCAGTCAGAATGTGTTGAACTGAAAAAAGTTCTGGGAGATTTGGAAAAGCTCTTTCCAATGTAAATTAAAATAAGATTACATTCGTTTTACTTTTGTATTATAATACAATCTGTCAGAAAACATATTTATTTTATTTCTATCCTGGTATATTTCACTGCTATGTGTGGAAATGAATTTGAATAATCATGCAAGAAGACAATCAAATGTTGCATTGAATACTCATTTAGCTGCATTCTACTACACTGTGTTGATTGATTACAGTGCAGACCAATCTGTTGCTAATGGATCGATGGTCATCACGTGCCCATATTATAAGGCACTGGAATACAGATATGAAACTCCTGGATTGTGTTGCAGAAGTGGCAAAATCAAATTGACTTCATTGGTCTCACCACCACAGCCACTGTACTCATTGGTTTATGGAACAGGAACACATTCCACATATATCTTACATAAATCCAGAAATATAACAGTTGCTTTCAAATGACATCATTTTTTGTAACAAATGTGTTTCAAGACAATTTCTTGTCCACTCTCAAGGCAATTTCAACACAATCATCTTTCACAACAAAACTTCCTGGCAGTTTAAAACTGTGTGCATGACTGAGACTCAAACTCAGGACCTTTGTCTTTCATGAGCAAGTGCTCCATTGGCTGAGTTACCCAAGCATGACTCATGCCCCACCCCAGAGCCCTACTTCCACTAGTGCCTCATCTCCTACCTTCAGCAGTGCACTTGCCCATGAAAGGAAAATATCCCGAGTTTGAGTCTCGATCTGGCACCCAGTTTTAATCTGCCAGGAAGTTTCATATAAGCACACAATCCACTGCCAAGTGAAAATTTAATTCTGGACTTTTCACACTATTTGATACAACAAACATTCACATAATTTGATATTTCCACACAACATGGTTATTCAACAGCTATATTATCATCATTTTGTATTATATATATTATCATTATTAGGTTACACTTTTAGCTCTGTAGATTCAAGGTCAGATATATCATCAAGTAGGTTCACTATTGCCACTGTGGGATGCAGACTACAAATTTCTGCAGATTTATTTCATGCACAATTCACCACCAGAATTAGATCAGCATTGTGCACACAACAGTTTGGTGAAAGTATCAATTATGAAACAACTGCAAACTTTTTTCATCAACACAATGAATTTATTTATATTAAAAACAAAGATTGCAAACTTTTTTCATCAACACAATGAATTTATTTATATTAAAAACAAAGATTCCAAGACTTACCAAGCGGGAAAGCGCCGGCAGACAGGCACAATGAACAAAACACACACCCAGAATTACTAGCTTTCGCAACCGATGGTTGCTTCTTCAGGAAGGAGAGGGAAAGACGAAAGGAAGTGGGTTTTAAGGGAGAGGGTAAGGAGTCAAGGAGTCATTCCAATCCCAGGAGCGGAAAGACTTCCCTTGGGGGGGAAAAAAGGACAGGTGTACACTCGTACACACACACATACATATCCATCCGCACATACACAGACACAAGCAGACATACTCTGCTTGTGTCTATGTATGTGCGGATGGATATGTATGTGTGTGTGTGTACGAGTGTACACCTGTCCTTTTTCCCCCCCCCCAAGGGAAGTCTTTCCGCTCCTGGGATTGGAATGACTCCTTGACTCCTTACCCTCTCCCTTAAAACCCACTTCCTTTCATCTTTCCCTCTCCTTCCTGAAGAAGCAACCATCGGTTGCAAAAGCTAGTAATTCTGGGTGTGTGTTTGTGTGTTTTGTTCATTGTGCCTGTCTGCCGGCGCTTTCCCGCTTGGTAAGTCTTGGAATCTTTGTTTTTAATATATTTTTCCCATGTGGAAGTTTCTTTCTATTTTATCTACAATGAATTTATTTGTTTGTTCAATGGTGCATTGAATTGCATGCCATGTGATAGTCACAAACTCATTATCAGGGATGATAAGACATCTAGAGGAGAACACACAAAGCATCGCCAATTGATTAAGTCATTATTGGTGAAAATATGGAATCCCATCACATTTTTCTACATGAGCAGAGTGATCAACTACAGAATGTGTAGGAAACGCATATCATATGATGCATTACAGTATTCCATCATACTGTATATTGGCAAGGTAAAGACGGTTTTATTTCCCGATCAAGAAAGATGATAAATCTGTTTACAGCTCAGTAGCAAATCTATATTTTTTGTGATAAGATTAATTCATGTCACTGACACAAAAATTCGTTTACAAGTGCTGAAATGAACAAGAAAGTTAGTTCAGACAACTGTTATTCATATTGATTGATGGCTTGTGAAAATGAGAACAATCAATTGTTGGTGACTATTACATCAATATGCTGTTGATATGTATGTCAAAGTTGAAACTGAGCAATGGATGTTCATCAGATTGAACCAGGAAAACTCTGTTCTCAAAAGTATGAGATGCCATCAGTGCTGATGGAAATGCACAGAATGTTGGCCAAATGATGATTCTCCCAGCAGTGTGCATCAGAAGCGTGCAACATATGCTTGAATACACTCAAGATGGCATATTGTCTTTAAGGCACAACAGATTTGTTCATCACATTCACATGCAATGCACAGTGGATAGAAATCTGAGATGAGCTATTCCTTGGCCAGTCACCCAGCGATCGCCATGACATCATTGTGAGAGTCCTCAAACAAAAATTGGAGTCATTTAGGGATTTCATTGTATAGTATTATGTGCTCAGTGAGACACACTGCTGTATGTATTCAGTGGAGTGGCAGAAACATGGATTGCCACTTGAACATATTCTAATTTGGTTGATTCAGAAGATAAAACTGAATGAAATCCATGATGTGATATCAACAGAAATCCCCGATGAAGAAGAAGACCAGACATGCACATGAGGTTGTTACTATGAACATGATTCATGGTCCCTGGGGAACATTAAATAACAATTCTCCATGTGGCAAGCAATGGAAACTCCTTATAGGATTATCAACAATGTAGGAAAATATAGATTGTTACTTATTTAAATAAGACATGTTAAGCTGCAGAGAGACACAATTAAAATACTCTTACACAGTACTTTTAGCCACAACCTTCATCAGCAAAAGTTTGTCTGTATGAATGGTATGTGTTTCTCTTTTGCTTATGATGGCTGTGGCCGAAAGCTTTGTATTAAGTTTCTTTTAATCATGCCTGTCTGCAACTTAAGGTGTCTTATTTACCGTAAGTAGCAATCTATCTTTCCATACATTGTTAATTCTCCATGTATGTTTGACACAAAATGTTCAAAGTGTTACCATGGACATTAGTAGCAGAAACAATTACCAGAATGACTGTTATCCACTGTATCATTGCCAATTCACTATGGACAATGGGAGATCAACAGTGGTCAACAGAACATTGGAATTGATAATCACTGGATTGTTCTGTACTCATCATTACTCTCGAAGACATTTAAAGTGCACATGGCACCATTTATGAAAGAGATCCCACTGTTGTCCATTTGGCCATACATCTGCGGAATGGTCAAAGAGTATTCTTCACTCTGGAGAAAGCATTACAATGAGCTGATTGACCACCATCTAGAACACTGAGCACTTATTTTTCAAATGTGCCAGAATGTTGACATTGCCCAAATGCTGAAATGTCAAAATATTATAAATGGAGTCATCAAAGATATTTCAGTGATGGAAATATGGAAATCAAGTTCTAGATTACCCATATGTATTTTCCACTGATGCGTTAGGTTACATTTACTCAGTCCATCTAAGCAACAATGAGTTGTTGTATTTGGATGTGCTATTAGTCAACTTTCATGATCCAACATTACTCCAACATCTACAAGCTATTAATAGTGAAATGTGTGACATGTGTAGAGAAGACTGTCAACATTTGTGTTGGCCTGAGAATGATGCTAATTGGAATTACACCTTCCAAGGTTTTATGATTTCATCAAATACTCATTGTTTTTGATAATTATCTCATCATGCTTCCCATTAAAATGAACTGATTTGTGGACCAAACACAAAGATGACATGTCTATGATATTTTGCATCAGATTCATACTAAACACCAAATACAGATATGCAACTGAAGAAGGAAGTTTACAATAAGGCATTAGCATTAAATTAGGCCATGTGCATGATGATATTGAACTAGATATTACCTCCATTATGCATGACAGTGCCCCATTATCTTATGCATAATGCATTTAATCAAGAGTTGAATGAGGAAAATAATATAATTGCAATGCAATGAGAGAATCAGTTCGAATGAACATTCCACTGTTGAATTGACAACAGAATTGCGCATGTGACACCCTCATGAAAGTATGAATGATGGAACTGGAGAATTTTCTTCTTGGCTACTCCTGGTGGAACTGCAAGAACGTTTTTGAATGCATTAATTTTGGCAACGATTTGCTTGCAGAATGAAATTGCACTTACACTTGCTTCATTGGGAACTACAGCTAATTGTTGGAAGGTGCTCGAACGGCTCATTCAGCTTTCAAGTTACCATTGAATATACAAATCCATTAAGCTCCATAATGCAATGTTTCAAAGAACTGTGTGATGGCCAAAATTTTGCAGCAATTCAAGTGGATCATTTGGGATGAATGGACGATGGTGCATAAAAAGTTTTTGCAGGCATTAGATCAAACAGTGCAAGATCAAATAAACAATAAAATCCTTGTTGACATTTTGACTAGCTGCATCATATTTCCTGTTGATTTTTACCAGTTCACTGAATCAAAGACTGACCTCATCCGAAAGATGTTCCCAAACATTGCGCAAAATTACAAAAATCATGTTTGGTTGAGCAAAAGTGCTATATTGAATTCAAAAAACATTGATGTTCATGAACTGAATTTCAGGATTTTTTTTAGAATACAATAAAATATTTATTCACCTTTCAACAGGTTTACATGTAATTGGTGTCATCACACGTTTTATAGCTGCAGCATTACAGTTATTTTGCAATTATTCTTGCCTAATTATGGTGCAAGGAGACTTTTACATAAGTAACAACTTCAGAAAAGTACATTGAAACCCAAACTGATCACTTTTTGCAAACCAAATATAGTATGTCACAATGGATCAGCAAATCATGTTAGTCTGTATCTAAATAATCTGTGTACAATAATAATAATCATAAATTTTATCTCTATATTGCCTTATACGAGGGTGGTTTGAAAAGTTCTCAGAATGGAATAGAAAAAAGTATTTACATCACTGAAACTTTTTTATTTTTCAATGTAGTCTCCTTGTAGAGTAATGCACTTGGTTCAGTGATGTTCCAGCGCCTTGATCCCATCTCGAAAATGAGTTTCATCCAGGCCTGCAAAATAGTTGTCAACTCCGGCTATCAATTCTTCATTTGAAGTGAATCTTAGTCCAACAAGAAAAATTTTCAGTTTTGGGAATAGATGAAAGTCTGACATGAAGAAGGCAGGTGTGGCAACAATTCATATCATAGTTCATGTAATTTTGCCATGGCGATGGCACATGTGTGTTGTTGCATGTCAAGAGTTATGGCACCCATATCGCAGATAATTTTTTCATTTCTAATTCTTCAGTTAAAATGTGATATACCCTTTCAGATGACATCTGGCAAGGATGAGCAATTTCATGCACTTTCAATTGGTTGACCATTTTGTGCACTTTTGCAATGATTTCTGGAGCAGTGACACATTTTGGCCGACCATTGTGCAGATCATCGTCTAAACTCTCCCGACCAAATTTAAATTCATTTGTCCACTTGGCAACAGTTAAATATGAAGGGGCAGAGTCCCCCAGTGTGTGCTGGAAATTGACATGAATATCCTTTGCTTTCATACCTTTTTTTTAAGAATCTCATATTTTTCCATCTTCGCAAATCACTGCTCTGAAACAACAACAGAGCCACATCACCGCCACAGCTCTCTTCCAAGAGCGCTGATGTGACACGTGTTTACAGGCAACAGTCCAATGAATATCACGTGAACAACTCATTGCACTAGCACTGACCTCTCATGGTGATTCCGAGAACTTTTCAAATCACCCACGTACAATATGGCACAGTGAATAAGCATACTACACTGGTAGCTTCATAAAATATTACAATTTATAATTTAGTATAGTCTCATCTCAAAACTCCAAATAATCTATTACACATTCTTCAAATTTTTTCTCTGCGTAGAAGGCTTTGTTTTTTACCCACTTTGTTATTACACATTTTAATTTATTCAGGGGCACTGAGTGGGCATCTTTATGTAGTTTGTTAAAATATGTGACACCAAGGTCTTTATAGCTATTGTGGATCTTTGCTGGTCTGGCATGGGGCTTATCAATTACATGTCTCTGTCTAGTGTTATTATGGTGTATTGACATCCTAAGGTCAAAATTATCTAGGTTTTATTTCGTTTTATGATAGGCAACTATAAATATATAAACTAAGTACTGTTGAATATACATTTCCTTGAAGTAGTGTCTACATGATTATCTTGGTGTGAGTCCTGTAATGCATCTGGTGGCCTTTTTTTCCCATTGAAATATGGTCTTAGAGCCAGGTGAGTTCCCCCATTGCAAAATTCCATATGTCAGAAGGGAACTGAAGGAAGCAAAGTATGCATAGAACAGCACAGTTTCACCTACTCGACCTCTCAACTCATACAGCAGATAAATCACATATGCGAGTCTGGTGCATAACTTATCTGTACGTGTATCCCAGCTTAAATTTTGATCACAATGGAATCCAAGAAATTTCAGGTTATTATGTTCAAAATATGGTCTCATATGCTTTTTCATACAGTGCTCTATTATTTTGGAAGTAACTGGGGCTAGTGAAATGGGTTGGTAATTGTCAGCTGATGATGTGCTACCTTTCTTATGGACTGGCTTGATTATGGACATTTTTAGATATTCTGGGTACACTCCCCTGTTAATATTTTGTTTATTAATTTTGTTAAGAGCATTATTATTTCTTTTCTTATTCGTTTATTGAGAAAATTAGAAAAGCCATAGTAATCTTCTGTTTGGGAATTACTGAGTTTAGCTATTGCTTCGATGACATGTTGGCAAGTTACAAGACTCCATTCAAAACATTCAGTTAGTTTATTGTGTATTGGTGGCAACAGTACTTCGGCCTCGCTTTCATCTTACTTGATGTTAGTTTCTGGTATAGGATTGGCAAAATATTTATTTACTGTATCAGGAAGAATAGGAATGCTGCAATCTTTCTTTTGACAATTTATTTCAGTTTTGATAACTTCTCATGTCACTTTACATTTATTTGAAGAGTTAAGAGTGTATCCATCATTCAAAGTGAAATTGCTGGCGAATTACATTACATTACATTTTTATTGGTCCTTTTGATCATTTGCTGTACAAGGTATACAATATGATATTGGACAAGTCATTGTGATTTACAATACATATTTTTAAATCATACAAGAATGTTTACATTGATTAGGCTTAATATTATCACAACTGAAGGTTCAGCTTCCATACATTATATTAGACCTTGTCAATAAATTTTTATGTTTTAAGATATTCATCTACACTATAATACACTCCTGGAAATTGAAATAAGAACACCGTGAATTCATTGTCCCAGGAAGGGGAAACTTTATTGACACATTCCTGGGGTCAGATACATCACATGATCACACTGACAGAACCACAGGCACTTAGACACAGGCAACAGAGCATGCACAATGTCGGCACTAGTACAGTGTATATCCACCTTTCGCAGCAATGCAGGCTGCTATTCTCCCATGGAGACGATCGTAGAGATGCTGGATGTAGTCCTGTGGAACGGCTTGCCATTCCATTTCCACCTGGCGTCTCAGTTGGACCAGCGTTCGTGCTGGACGTGCAGACCGCGTGAGACGACGCTTCTTCCAGTCCCAAACATGCACAATGGGGGACAGATCCGGAGATCTTGCTGGCCAGGGTAGTTGACTTACACCTTCTAGAGCACGTTGGGTGGCACGGGATACATGCGGACGTGCATTGTCCTGTTGGAACAGCAAGTTCCCTTGCCGGTCTAGGAATGGTAGAACGATGGGTTCGATGACGGTTTGGATGTACCGTGCACTATTCAGTGTCCCCTCGACGATCACCAGAGGTGTACGGCCAGTGTAGGAGATCACTCCCCACACCATGAAGCCGGGTGTTGGCCCTGTGTGCCTCGGTCGGATGCAGTCCTGATTGTGGCGCTCACCTGCACGGCGCCAAACACGCATACCACCATAATTGGCACCAAGGCAGAAGCGACTCTCATCGCTGAAGACGACACGTCTCCATTCGTCCCTCCATTCACGCCTGTCGTGACACCACTGGAGGCGGGCTGCACGATGTTGGGGCGTGAGCGGAAGACGGCCTAACGGTGTGCGGGACCGTAGCCTAGCTTCATGGAGACGGTTGCGAATGGTCCTCGCCGATACCCCAGGAGCAACAGTGTCCCTAATTTGCTGGGAAGTGGCGGTGCGGTCCCCTACGGCACTGCGTAGGATCCTACGGTCTTGGCGTGCATCCGTGCGTCGCTGCGGTCCGGTCCCAGGTCGACGGGCACGTGCACCTTCCGCCGACCACTGGCGACAACATCGATGTACTGTGGAGACCTCACGCCCCACGTGTTGAGCAATTCGGCGGTACGTCCACCCGGCCGCCCGCATGCCCACTATACGCCCTCGCTCAAAGTCCGTCAACTGCGCATACGGTTCACGTCCACGCTGTCGCGGCATGCTACCAGTGTTAAAGACTGCGATGGAGCTCCGTATGCCACGGAAAACTGGCTGACACTGGCGGCGGCGGTGCACAAATGCTGCGCAGCTAGCGCCATTCGACGGCCAACACCGCGGTTCCTGGTGTGTCCGCTGTGCCGTGCGTGTGATCATTGCTTGTACAGCCCTCTCGCAGTGTCCGGAGCAAGTATGGTGGGTCTGACACACCGGTGTCAATGTGTTCTTTTTTCCATTTCCAGGAGTGTAACATTTTTGCAATAAATATTTATGGACAGCAGTTTTAAATTTTGAAGTGTCTTTTATTGTTTTAATGTTTGTAGGTAGCTTATTGTATAGACTGTTTCCTGTTTGCAGTGGTCCATTCTTAGTGGTGTGTGTGTGCATGTTGAACACCTGCTTTCTCCTTGTGTTATAGAGGTGGATACTCTGTTTGGTTGACACAGGATTGTTGCTATTTTCTAAGATTTGCCTTACAAATATGATTACTTGTAAAATGTACAGACATGGTAGTGGAAGGATATGTAGTTTCTTGAATAAGGGCTTGCATGAGCTTCGTAATGCAGCGTTTTCTATGGCTCTTACAATTCTCTTTTGACATATAAAACAACTTTTGCTAGCAGATGTGTTTCCCCAAAAGATTATGCTGTATCACAGTAAGGATTCTGCCTGGGCAAAGTATACATCTTTTAGTGTCTCTTTTGATGTGCAATCAGAAAGAATTTTGATAGTACAGTAAATGGTATTTAATTTATTTGTAATGTATTTTGTATGTTGGACCCATCTTAGATCTTCTTGGGTCCATATCACAAGAAATTTTGTAGAGGTTACATTTCTGAGGCTTCTAGTAAACAAATCTATGTCTGGTGCTAGTGGACATTTATTTTGCACTGTGTGTATATGCATTGTAACTGTTTTTTCTGTGTTTATTACTATGTTGTTTCCAGAAAACCAGTCTGTAATGTGGGTGGTACAACTTTTAACCTCGGTTAGTAGTTCTTCTTTGGTCCTTCCTTTTATTATCACATTTGTGTCATCCGCAAATTTTATGTAATTATGGCATGGGCTAGTCAGTTCCAAGTCATTTACAAAGAGTATAAACAGAACTGGTCCTAGTATGGAGCCTTGTGGTACATCATAATTGATGCTCTGCTTCTCTGAGCAGTAGGACTTTATCTTGTTCCCTTCTTGGATAGTAAGCACAACTAATTGCTCTCTGTTTTGAAGATACGATTTTATCCATTCATAGCCCAGGCCCCTAATACCTATAGACTCAAGTTTCTGAAGCAATGTTGTGATTGATGACATCGAATGCTTTAGAGAGGTATAGAAATATGGCTGAGATATGTTCTTTATTGTCTATTGCCTTTAAGGCTTCATTTAGGAATGCAAAGATAACTGTCTGAGTAGATGTAGATTTTTGGAATCCATGTTGAGTATTTGAGAAATAATTATTTTTTTCTATGAAACTGATTAGTCTTTTATAATAGATTTTTCAATTATTTTGGAGAAACCAGATAATAGTGAGATTGGCCTGTAGTTTGAAACTTCTGTTTTTTATCCCTTTCTTGAAAGGATTTTACTTTCGCTATCTTCAATTTTTCTCAGAACATCCCTTCTGATAGAGACCAGTTACAGATGTACAAATTGGTAGAGCCTGTTACTAGCCAAGATGATGTCAACTATTCAATCAAATTTTTAAAGTCACTGGAATTGTCAAGACTGCTGTCTCTCAATCTCCAACTGGAAATCGGACTGTTAATCATAATGTTATAAAATATCAACCAACCACATCTTCGTAATGGCACCTGGCTTGCAGTGAATAAACTACATCTACATCTACATGACTACTCTGCAATTCACATTTAAGTGCTTGGCAGAGGGTTCATCGTACCACAATCATACTACCATTCCACTCCTGAACAGCGCGCGGGAAAAACAAACACCTAAACCTTTCTGTTCGAGCTCTGATTTCTTGTATTTTATTTCGATGATCATTCCTATCTATGTAGGTTGGGCTCAACAAAATATTTTCGCATTCGGAAGAGAAAGTTGGTGACTGAAATTTCGTAAAAAGATCTCGCCGCGACGAAAAATGTCTTTGCTGTAATGACTTCCATCCCAATTTGCGTATCAAATCTTCCATACTCTCTCCCCTATTACGTGATAATACAAAACGAGCTGCCATTTTTTGCACCCTTCCGATGTCCTCCATCAATCCCACCTGGTAAGGATTCCACACCGCGCAGCAATATTCTAACAGAGGACAAACTAGTGTAGTGTAAGCTGTCTCTTTAGTGGACTTGTTGCATCTTCTTCTAAGTGTCCTGCCAATGAAATGCAACCTTTGGCTCGCCTTCCCCACAATATTATTTATGTGGTCTTTCCAACTGAAGTTGTTCGTAATTTTAACACCCAGGTACTTAGTTGAATTGACAGCCTTGAGAATTGTACTATTTATCGAGTAATCGAATTCCAACGGACTTCTTTTGGAACTCATGTGGATCATCTCACACTTTTCGTTATTTAGCGTCAACTGCCACCTGCCACACCATACAGCAATCTTTTCTAAATCGCTTTGCAAGTGATACTGGTCTTCAGATGACCTTACTAGACAGTAAATTACAGCATCATCTGTGAACAACCAAGAGAACTGCTCAGATTGCCACCCAGGTCATTTATATATATCAGGAATATCAGAGGTCCCAGGACGCTTCCATGGGGAACACCTGATATCACTTCAGTTTTACTCAATGATTTGCTGTCTATTACTACGAACTGCGACCTTCCCGACAGGAAATCACGAATCCAGTCGCACAACTGAGACGATACCCCATAGGCCCGCAGCTTGATTAGATGTTGCTTGTGAGGAACGGTGTCAAAAACTTTCCAGAAATCTAGAAATACGGAATCAACTTGAGATCCCCTGTCGATAGCGGCCATTACTTCGTGCGAATAAAGAGGTAGCTGCGTTGCACAAGAGCGATGTTTTCTGAAACTATGCTGATTATGTATCAATAGATCGTTTCCTTCGAGGTGATTCATAATGTTTGAATACAGTATATGCTCCAAAACCCTACTGCAAACCGACGTCAATGATATAGATCCGTAGTTAGATGGATTACTCCTACTACCCTTCTTAAACACTGGTGCGACCTGCGCAATTTTCCAATCTGTAGGTACAGATCTATCGGTGAGCAAGCGGTTGTATATGAGTGCTAAGTAGGGAGCTATTGTACCAGCGTAATCTGAAAAGAACCTAATCGGTATACAATCTGGATCTGAAGACTTGCCCGTATCAAACAATTTGAGTTGCTTCGCAACCCCTAAGGTATCTACTTCTAAGAAACTCATGCTAGCAGCTGTTCGTGTTTCAAATTCTGGAATATTCCATTCTTCTTCCCTGGTGAAGGCATTCCGGAAAACTGCGTTCAATAACTCCGTTTTAACAGCACAGTCGTCGGTAACAGTACCATCGGCACTGTGCAGCGAAGGTATTGACTGCGTCTTGCCGCTTGTGTACTTTACATACGACCAGAATTTCTTCAGATTTTCTACCAAATTTCGAGACAATGTTTCGTTGTGGAACCTATTAAAGGCATCTCGCATCAAAGTCCGTGACAAATTTCGCGCGTCTGTAAATTTTAGCCAATCTTTGGGATTTCGCGTTCTTCTGAACTTCGCATGCTTTTTCCATTGCCTCTGCAATTTTTGTGTACCACAGGGGATCTGTTCCATCTCTTACCAATTTATGAGGTATGAATCTCTCAATTGCTGTTGCTACTATATCTTTGAATTTGAGCCACATCTCGTCCACATTTGCATAGTCAGTTCGGAAGGAATGGAGATTGTCTCTTAGGAAGGCTTCTAGTGACACTTTATCTGCTTTTTTAAATAAAACTATTTTGCGTTTGTTTCTGGTGGATTTGGAAGAAATGGTATTGAGCCTAGCTACAACGACCTTGTGATCACTAATCCCTGTATCAGTCATGATGCTCTCTATCAGCTCTAGATTGTTTGTGGCTAAGAGGTCAAGTATGTTTTCGCAACCATTTACAATTCACGTGGTTTCGGAGAAAACATTTAGGACAATCTCGGAAGATGTTTTCTGCCTACCACCGGTTTTGAACAAGTATTTTTGCCAACATATCGAGGGAAGGTTGAAGTCCTCACCAACTATAACCATATGAGTGGGGTATTTATTTGTTACGAGACTCAAATTTTCTCTGAACTGTTCCGCAACTATATCATCAGTGTCTGGGGGTCGGTAGAAGGAGCCAATTATTAACTTAGTTCAGCTGTTAAGTATAACCTCCACCTTTACCAATTCGCACGGAGTATCTACTTCGACTTCACTACAAGATAAACCACTACTGACAGACACAAACACTCCACCACCAATTCTGCATAATCTATCTTTCCTGGACACCGTCTGAGACTTCATAAAAATTTCTGCAGAACTTATTTCAGGCTTTAGCCAGCTTTCTGTACCTATAACAATTTCAGCTTCTGTGCTTTCTATTAGCGCTTGAAGCTCAGGGACTTTCCCAACACAACTACAACAATTTACAACTATAATTCTGACTTCCTTGATCCAAGCATGTCCTGTATTTGCCATGCACCCTTTGAGATTGCAGCCCACCCCGTACTTTCCCGAGGCCTTCTAACCTAAAAAACTGCCCAGTCCACGCCACACAGCCTCCGCTACCCGTGTAGCCGCCAACTGAGTGTAGTGAACTCCTGACCTAATCAGCGGAACCCAAAACCCCACCACCCTATGGCGCAAGTCAAGGAATCTGCAGCCAACATGGTCCCAAAACCGTCTGAGCCTCTGATTGAGACCCTCCACCTGGCTCTGCACCAAAAGTCCGCAGTCGGTTCTGTCGACGATGCTGCAGATGGTGAGCTCTGCCTTCATCTCGTAAGCAAGACCGGCAGCCTTCACCAAATCAGATAGATGCTGGAATCCAGAGAGAATTTCCTCAAATCCAAAGCGACACATGTCATTAGTGCCAACATGTGCCACTACCTGCAGCTGGCTGCACCCTGTGCTCTTCATGACATCCGGAAGGACCCTTTCCACATCAGGAATGACTCCTCCAGGAATGCACACAGAGTGCACACTGGATTTCTTCCCCTCATTAGCCACCATTACGCGCCTAACATTGGAGCTCCCAACTACCAATAAGCCCACCCTCTGCGATTGCCCGGACCTTGAGGGCTGAGAATGATCCTCTGAAACAGGGCAGGCAGCTGCATCTGGCTCAGCCAGAGACAGTGCCTAAAACCTGTTTGTCAGACGCACCGGGGAGGCTTTCTGATCAGCCTCCGGGGACGTCTTTTGCTGCCTGCCATGCCTTGGAACGACCTCCCAATCAACCACAGGCGAGGGCTCAGCCCCACTGTGGGCAGCAACCGGGGCAACCACAGCGGCAGACCGGTCTGGGGACAGACAGGACGAGGTTGACATCCCCATGATACCCAAGTCTGGCTCCCCACAGTGGTGCCCATTGGCAACAGCCTCCAGCTGCGCGACCGAAGTCAGCGCCACCTGCAGCTGTGTGTGAAGGGATGCCAACTCAGCCCTCATCCGAACACAGCAATCACAGTCCCTGTCCATTCTAATTGATGTTGAACAACAGTTAATGAAACACGAGTCTGTGCCTAGATAACGCAAGCAAAACACGTGAAGAATGTATTAACTAACCTGTACAAATGCCTAACGACTGCGCTACAATCTGCCTGAATTTACGATTACAGTAACTAAAACTCAAAATTACACCTCATATATGAAACTCACACACAATTTAAGTAAGAATCTACGAAGTAAACACTTAAGTGCGATGCTACAGCTCTCAAATACTATAATATGCCCGAAATTTATGAAATAAACAATGCAAGTACCCAAAAACATGCAAAGAAATTAAGAATTAAATGATGTAACAAATAAGTAAGCTAGGGGTATACGACTTGCTGCTGCAGCTGCTTATCCAACGGCTGATAAGCAACTTAATCGAAGCAACAGTTCTTAAAGGAAAATACAAAGGAGAAAATGTTTTGATATCATGCATCCCAATTTTTCCAACTGACATACCATTTGACTTGAAATGCTTGCACTTTCTGGTGTGGCTTGCGTATGCAATGACAATAAGCAAATAACCAGGGTAGTCATTGGGTGTTCGTGCAATTAGCCTTGAAAATCCATTTTTCTCACATGGTCAATTGTTTGTCACCTGTCCTCATGTCAAGAAATATCAGCTTGCTTGTTCACACCAGACAACAAAACAAAAAAAGTCATGTATTATAAAGCATTGCAGTGAACTAAATGATGATGCCACGGGAAACCAATCAAAACAAAGCATGTACCTGAACATCAATCTTGCAATCAAAATCGAAATGATTTCAAACTTAATGGAAGAAAATAAATCATTTGGATGACATGAAATATTGAGTTAAGTCACTTGAGACTTTTGAACAAAATTTCATGGTTCCAAGTCAGTCACTTTCCAGACACATCACACATCGCCAGCATTTTGGAATTTTAATGTGGACAGGATTTACATTCCATGTAAAATTTTGCATTGATGTACTTCTGACTTTAGTTGTCCCCAAATTGAAATGCATGGCCACAATTGTTGATAGATACAATGGTCACTCAAAAATTTGATTTCTTTACAAAGCCTCAGTTTTTCTTTAAACTTGAGCACGTTTCCAACTTGGTGTTTAATTTGTGACATAAGGGCATTAAGAATCATGATGCCAATGTTCATTACCTCCTTCTGCTCCATACTCTACGTACTGTTGCTGTAAATAATCTTTTGTGCAGGTCTTGAATATGGTCGTGCCACTTCAGTTTGCTGTCTATATACAGATCAAATCTTGTGCTCATCCATTTTTAGATTTATTTCATCTGTGACATTAGTGTAAGAGGAGAAATGAATGCAATGTCTCTTTTTTTAGATTTACTGAAAGACTTTTCATTTTAAACCCTTTTGCCACATCTCCAAATGTTGTATTTACTACCTTGGTTAATATATTTCTTGAAGGATTATTAACTGATACAGTGGTGTATTCAGCAAGTGTGGTGACTTTTCCATGCATGTAGCGGCAAATCATATATAAAAACTGGAAAAACCAGTGAGCCTTATATTGAGCCTTGAGGCATCCAATGGGAGTAGAGCTCTAGTCTGAAGATACATGGCCACCATGCACTCCTTCCATGATAACACTTTGCTTTCTTCCATACTTTAGATTCAAGATTCAGGTCACTTGCCTAATGATTCCCCTTGTTCCTAGAGCTTTGGCTTTATTCAGAAGAATATGGTGAATAACAGTGCCAAAAGCTTTTGACAGGTCAAAAAATTTTACAACTGTCACCATATTATCACTTATGGTATCCCAAAACATTGTGAAAGAATGCATGTACTGTTACAACATTCTGAAAACCAAACTGGCTATTGCTGAGGATGCTATATTCACAGAAAAAAAAAAAAAAAAAAAAAAAAAAAAAAAAAAAAAAAAAAAAAAAAAAAAAAAAAAAAAAAGACTAGACTAGAGGAAATCCCAGTTCGTGTCCTTAAAGAATGTGCATCCTTAAAGAATGAGCAAATGCCATAAAAGCATCATTGACAAAAATAATCAATGAAACATGCAAATGTGGCTGTTTTCCACACTACCTAAAGCAAACAAAAGTTATACCCATACTTACAAACGCTGGCGAAGAAAATGTAGAAAACTACAGACCAAGCTCTTTGCTGTCCATAATTTCCAAAATTACTGAAAAGCTAATGAAAAATGGATTAATGAAGTACTTCAATAAATTTAATCTTCTTTGCAATGAACTACATGGTTTCAGGCCCAGAAGAGTTACAGAATCTGCTACTGCAGAGTTTACAAATGTCATTCTTGAGAAATTGGATAAAGGTGAACATGTGAGTAGAATTTTCTTGGACTTATCAAAGGGATTCAACACGGCTGAGCACAGAATCTTATTGCATAAATTAGAGTTACCAGGAAAAAGAGATGTGTCTAAGAAGTGGTTTAATATGAACCTAGAAAACCAGGTCCAGCGAGTTGAGATCTCAAATGCTTCAAAAGGAGTTCTAGTAAAACACCTATCAGATCCAAAATATATTAATATAGGTGTCCCAAAGGGAAGAGTGTTAGACCCAACCATTTTTCTTATTTATATTACTGATTTCCCTCACGGTGTCAGATGTGAAGGGGGGGGAACAACAACAACATTGTTTGCTGATGACAGAAACATAGTCATCACAGCTAAAACCAAAACACAGTTGACAGAAAAGGCTAAAGCAGCCCCTCAAAGATGTCCACAACTAGTCACTGCTGGAAAGTATGATAACTTTAAACATAAAGAAAACTAATTCTATGTAATTCTGATTCAATAAAAAACACTAAGATGGTAGATTAAAAATTAATGCTGATGTATGAGAGTTTATAATTGACACCAATTCATTGAGGTTGAATGTATACTGCCAGCTGAAATGGAAAGAACATCTAAAAGCTTTGGCAAAGAGACTACCCACAGCATATTATCCTTTCTGAATACGTGCACCAATGTGCAATATTTCATTTCTCAATATTAAGTATTGTGGATATATACATCCAGTCCTCAGTTATGAGCCTATGTTGGGGGAACAAGTGCTGGGAACATTCAGACTGTCTTCTAGGTACAGATTAGGGAAATACAGATTATAACAAATAGCAGCAATAGGGCCCATAGTACTGATTTACTCAAAAAGCTATAAAGTCTGACTGTCCCTTGTGAATGCATTTTCCAGACTATAAAGCACATAAGAAAAAAATACATTTATGTATACTACAAATGGCTCACTATGTGACTGTGAAACTAGATCCAGTCACTGCATATACCTAAATGAGAAAAATAAGTCAAAAACACAGAATAGTAAGCTATATGATGCTCTCAAACTGTACAAAAGACAGCTGAGGGAAATTAAAGATGTAAATGAGCCTTGTACTTCCCAAAAGCAAAAAACATACATATTACGTAAAAGCTGTTACACTGTAAATGAATATTTAGAATAATTATAGAGAACCACTTAATATTCATAAGTACACCATATATTGGGCAATGTTATGAAAAGGAAAGCTGCTACTCACAATATAGCAGAGATGCTGAGTCGCATATAGGCACAACAAAAAGACTGTCACAAATAAGCTTTTGGCCAGCAAGGCCTTCATCAAAAATAGACCACACACACACACACACACACACACACACACACACACACACACACACACACACACACACACACACACATATCATCAGTGTGTGATGGGAGTGGCAACTGGGTGGGGGTATGGTGGAGCAGAGATGAGGGCGGGGGGGGGGGGGGGGGGGGCACAATAGACAATAGTAGGGTAGAGGTGGAGGACAGTGAAGTGGTGTTGGGGAGCATGCAGGGGCGAGATGAAGAGAGGGTAGGGCAGCTATGTGCAGTCGGGAGGTTAGACAATGGGCAGGGAACAGGGAGGGGGGACAGAAAAGTAGAGAAGTAAAAAGACTGGATGCAATGGTGGAATGAGGACTGTGTAGCACTGGAATGGGAGCAGGAAAGGGGCTGGATGGGTGAGGACAATGACTAACAAATGTTGAGGCCAGCAGGGTTACAGGAATGTAAGATATATTGCAGGGAAAGTTCCCACTTGTGCAATTCAGAAAAGCTGGTGTTGGTGGGAAGGACCCTTATGGCACGGGCTGTCAAGCAATCATTGAAATGAAGGCTGTCTTGGTGGGCAGTGTGCTCAGCAACAGGATGGTCCACTTGTTTCTTGGCCACAGCTTGTCGGTGGCCATTCATGCAGACAGACAGCTTGTTGGTTGTTATGTCCACATAGAATGCAGCTTAGCTTGCAGATCACATGACTGGTTTCACAGATAGTGCTGTCTCTGATGGGATAGGTGATGTTTGTGACGGGACTGAAGTAGGTGGTGATGGGAGTATGTATGGGGCAGGTCTTACGTCGAGGTCTATGACATGTATATGAGCCATGAGGTAAGGGGTTGGGAGCAGGGGTTGTGTAGGGATGTACAAGTATGTTGTGTAGGTTTGGTGGATGGCAGAATACCACTGTGGGAGGGGTGGAAAGGATAGATGATGAGAGATAGTCGAAACTCTGGTGGAGAATGTAATTCAGTTGCTCCAGTCCTGGATGGTACTGAGTTATGAGGGGAATGCTCCTCTGTGTCTGGATGGTGAGACTTTGGGAGGTGGTGGGAGACTGGTAAGATAAAGGATGGGAGATTTGTTTTTGTACAAGTTTGGGAGGTTAATTAGGGTCAGTGAAACCTTTGGTATATTTCGAGAGGCACCGATTATCACTGCAGATGTGACAACCACAGGTGGCTAGGCTGGTATGGAGCAGGTGGCAGCTGTCGAAGTGGAGGTATTGCTGATGGTTAGTAGGGTTGATATGGACAGAGGTACTGATATATCCATCTTTGAGGTGGGTGTCAACGTCTAGGAAGGTGGCTTGTTGGGCTGAATAGGACCAGGTGAAGCATATGGGGGAGTAGCCGTTGAGGTTTTGGAGGAATTAGGACAGGGTATGCTCGCCTTCGATCGAGACTGCAAAGATGTCATCAGTAAATCTGATCCAGGGGAGGGGTTTAGGATTCTGGACGTTTAGGAGGGATTTCTCTTGATGGCCCATTAAGAGGTTGGCATAGGATGGTGCCTTGTGAGTGGCCATAGCTATGCCCTGGATTTGTTTGTAGGTAATTCCTTCCAAGAAGAAGTAATTGTGGGTGAGGTTATAGTTGGTCATGGCAATTAGGAAGGAGATTGTTGGTTTGGAATCCATTGTGCATTGGGAAAGGTAGTGTTCAACAGCAGTAAGGCCATGGGCATTAGGGATGTTAGTGTAAAGGAAGGTTGCATCCATAGTGACGAGCAAGGCACCATGTTGCAAAGGAATCTAAACTCTTCAGAACTGGTGGAGGAAATTGTTGGTATCTTGTATATAGGAAGGTAGTCTGTAGGTAATTGGCTGAAGGTGTTCATCTATGAGAGCAAAGATTCTGTCAGTGGTGGCACAGTAACCAGCCACAATGGGCTGTCCTGGGTCATTGGGTTTATGGACTTTAGGAAGGATGTAGAAGGTAGGAATGCAGGGAATGGTAGGGATGAAGAGAGAGAAAGACTGTGGGAAGATGTTCTGGGATGAGCCTAAGGATTTGAGGAGAGACTAGGGAATCCTGCTGTATTTCTGGAATGGGTCACTGTGGCAGGGTTTTTAGGTGAATGATATCTGACAGCTGGCAGAGTCCTTCCATCAGGTAATCCTTGTGGTTCAAACCAACAGTGTGGAGCCTTTGTCAGCAGGTGGATTCTTTGCCAGCAGGTGGGTTATAAGGTTGGTGGCGAAAAAGTGTTTCCTCTGGCAGGGCTGGAAGAAGGAGAGGTCTTTAACAAGTCCTGCGTGACTGAATTTGGGAGTGAGGCAAAAGGTGAGGCCTTTGGAAAGGACTGATACTTCTGCAGGGCTAAGGCTTTTGGAAGAAAGGTTCATGACTGTGTTTTGGGTCTGTTTAGGTTATGGATTCTGTTTGTTGGTGGGATACAGTTTTTGAGGGTGATGTAGTAGGTCTGCAAGGCAGGGTTTTTCTGCTATGAGGGTATGCAGGGGAGGTTTGGAGGTTGTTATAGAGGTGGAAGATAGTGGTAGTCCAAGTTGGGAGTAGGAAATGAATAGGATGGAGAGTTTTTTGAGTTGTCATAATGCATATTGCTCTAGTTCCAGGAGGGAAAGGGTTTCAGTGGGTGATATGGGATCCAGGAATTTGCAATTTGCATAGCAGAAGAATTTTATGGATTAGGGAGGTATTGCGAGAAGATTTGGGCCTGAATTACATGGTTTTGCAGGCCTTTGTTGGTGAGAGTTAGGACTGGTGGAATATGAAAAGATGGAGTCATTGTGGGAGGAGGGGTGGCAGCCAGAGGTGGGTAATGTGATGGTAAGGCCATGTGTAGGGCAAGCCACAATGCAAGAACACAGGAACAGTTTGTGGGACTAGGTTCTGGCTAAGAAAAAGGAAAATTTTCTGTACTGATGCAGACAGAAGGAGCAAGGATCCATGGTGGAGGATAAAAACATGTAAAAATATGTAAATTACATTGAAATATGTCTGATAAATTCGCAAAAATACACCCAGATTTGTGGAAAAAACATGAAAAGGATGAAACGGATGGAGCAGGGGGAAATAAGATGAAATCTGAGGAAGCAGACCAATAGTAAAAGACGAAAACCAACTGAAATTGTCGTGAAGACATAGTGAGATCAAAGAAAAAATAAATAAAAAGATTGTAATGAGTGAGTGTTGCTGGTGGATAAGTGTGAAAAAGGGGGACGGCAGATGTTTATGCTACAGAATATTGAAAGCAGTACTTATTGTCATGTCCTGTGCTTGTGCCAAAGAAAATACTTTCGACAGGAAAACTAACAGCATTTGCTTGCATGACTGCACTTAGTAGCACCTCTTCCAAGAGAAGTCATCATAACACCTGGTCCAACTTATATTCTGATTTGAAGCATTCATCTCAAAAAGGTAGATATTTATCTCAAAAAATTATTTTGATATTGAGAAGTATGTGTGTCCATTTAATTCAGGTTGACAATGAGTTGCAGTATATGCCAGTGATGCTCTACAGATTACGTTGTGAAGTGCTATAATCACAGATATGAAAAGCACATTTTATTCCACAATCTTCAGTTGTTTAATTGTTTCATTGAAAGTAGCAAACATGAGTGCACCAGATAGGTCTATTGTCAGTAGTCCATTAGTAAATACACAGACACAAATTGTTGCTGATATGGACATAACAACAATTGACAGTGAAGTTGAAAATGTCAGTTGCCATGACAATGGCCAACTATACCCTTTAAATGTCATGTGACATAGTCATCTAATGGGAATAAAACTGAACATAACATGGGCACACCCATACCCCCAAATGTGACACAATTAATGCAAGAGATAATGAGGTACTTAGACGTAAAACTCAATACACAAGCATAACAAATCAATGATTTTACTATGTAGTCAATGATTTTACAATGTAACAAAAGCAAACATATGACAAAATTTACTGAAAAACAAACAGAAAATTTTAACACCCTTCAAAATGAAAAAAAAGAAGGTCATTTGACAGTGTTAAAGTCAACTTAACACAGCAGTTTGATGATCTTACTTCGAATTTACTTACAGACCTGTCCAATGAATTAACATGTAAACATCGGAAAGGAGTTAAAAGCAGAGTTGCTCACTGAGTTATCCCAGGATATAAATAACTTGAATGAAGGAGTGTCATAGATGAAGAATAACAACAATTGGCAGGTAAGTTAAAAGGTGTGAGTGATGAACAAACTAAAACGCAACAGATACAATAACATATATGTTAGAATTTTGACACTGTCAGGTGCTGTGAATGAGATGCAGTCAGTATGTAAAGGTTTACCAGAAGAGATACATGAATTGTCATTGAAACTAAATAATTTAACAAAAGTTTGTGCAAAATGAGCAGGCAGGAACTGACACTGATGTAAAAGAATTAAAGGATGGAGCTGAAGTAGGTGTGCTACACAAGGTGGCACAAAATATGGTTCAGGAACATAGAAATTATGTGGAAGTAGTCAATGGGGTGAAAAAGATAACGAACTGTTGGCTAGGATAGAAGTGGACATTAAAGTAGTGGAGGAAAAGTTGCACAGACAGTGCTACATGTCTTTCCACCTTATTAACTGATGATGCACACTGTCTGATCGATTTGAGCAAGAGAACTGTGTCCCCCAGGGTAGTGTTTTAAGTGTTACCCTCTTTGCCATAGCCATCAACAGTATAACGTCTACAGTAAGAAGTCCAGTACAGTGCTCCTAATTTGTGGACAACTTTGCTGTATTCTGCCCCTCCTCCAGTGTTGCAACCATGAGCCGTCAGTTACAGCTAACCGTGGGGCGGTTAGAGGAGTGGGCTGCAAAGACGGGTTTTCGGTTTCCTGCCGATAAGTGTGTTTGTGTTCATTTTAATCGTTCTTGTCGTCGTTTTAGTTTGCCTGCTTTGCATTTGGGGGATACTGTCCTACATTTTAGTGACACAGTGCGGTTTTTGGGCCTAATTTTTGACTCCAGGTTGTCATGGATGCCACACCTACACGACTTGAAAGCCAGAACCCTGAAGGCACTGATCATCCTCAAGTGCCTCAGCCACAGGTCTTGGGAAGCGGTCAGGGCCCGTCTCCCTCAGTTTTATCGAGCTTTCGTGGGTTCACGGCTGGACTATGGGTGCACAGTGTATGGCTCAGTGAGGCCGTCTTATTTTCAGATCCTTGACGCTGTCCACCATGCTGGGATTTGACTGGCCACAGGTGCTTATCGGACCAGTCCCATACCCAATCTCTGTGCTGAGGCTGGGGAACCACCATTCACCATCCGGCGGCAGCTCCTGCTGGTGTGCCAGGCTTGTAAGTTTCTTGCAGCTCCCACCTCGCCTACTCACCATCTTGTTGCTCATCCACCTCAGGACTGCCTTTTTTCCCACCGTCCCAAGCCTACGTTGCCATTTGGGATCCATGTGCAATGTGTGCTAGAGTCCCTCGGTGTGGAGTCTGTACAACCCCAAATTGTGGGTTTTAACCGCCTGCCACCCTGGTTACTAAAGAGGCCCGGAGTGATTTTAGATTCATTGCAGTACAAGAGAGATTACACTCCTGCCACTGTTTTTAATGCAGCATTTTCTGCCATTTTATCTGAGCACCACGACTATGTAGCTGTTTTTACAGATGGGTCGAAACAAGGGGATGCCGTTGGTTGCTCTGTTGTTTTTCCGCATTGTGTCCTCCAGGTCCGACTGCCTCAGACTTTTACTGTCTTTGATGCAGAATTGTCTGCGATCTTGCGGGCACTGGAGCAGATGAGACATTATTCCTGTCCTAAATTTATTGTCTGTTCCGATTCACTAAGTGCCCTTCACTCACTGCAACGTTTGTATCCAGCAGATAAAATAGTCCAGACCATCCAGGATGCCCTCCTCCAACTACAGCAATTGGGAAAGGTTGTGGCTTTCTGCTGGGTTCCGGGGCATGTCGGCATTGCTGGGAATTAAAAGGGCAGATCTCGCAGCCAAAGAGGCATGTCTCGATCCACTAGTATGTCAGTGTGCTATACCCCTGCTCGTACTCACCTTGCTGTTGAGCTCACGAGTCATGCGTTGGTGGGAGGATGAGTGGCTGGAAGTGACTGACAATAAGCTCCATTTAGTCCAGTCCACAACGCGTGTGTGGGGTACTTCCTTTCAGCCCTGTCGACGGGACGAGGTTCTTCTCACTCGGCTTCGGATAGGCCACAGCTCTATGATGCATGGCTTCCTGCTCCAGTGGGAGGACCCTCCAATGTGTGGTGCTTGTGGCATCCAGGTCACTGTGCACCACGTTTGATTGGATTGCGTTTTATTTTCTGACCAGCGGGCTGCATCTGACTTGCTAGCGGGCCTGCCATCTCTTTTAGGCAACACTCGGACGAATGTGGTTAGTTTTAAAGTTCTGTGCCATGTCAAATGTTTTTACAAACATTTTAGGGAGAGGATCTTAATTTCCTCACTGTGTGACAAGCTCACCCACATTTTATGTAAGTGGTGAGCCAATGACAATTTACTATGGCATTCTTGTTGCTACGTTTTTCCTTTCCTTATGTTTTACTTTCTTATGTAGCATTTTCCTTCTTTTCCTGCTTTCTTTGCATATGTGCTTCAGTTTTATTAGGTCTGCCCACATTCGTTCCCTTTAATGTGTGTCAGGGTGCTGATGACCTCAACGTTGAGTGCCCATATATATATATATATTGTTCGTTCCCTTTAATGTGTGTCAGGGTGCTGATGACCTCAACGTTGAGTGCCCATATATATATCAACGTTGAGTGCCCATATATATATATATAAATATATATATATATATAAAACAGAAAGAAACTTCCACATGGGAAAAATATATTAAAAATAAAGATTCCAAGACTTACCAAGCGGGAAAGCGCCGGCAGACAGGCACATGAACAAAACACACAAACACACACACAGAATTACAAGCTTTCGCAACTGGCAGTTGCTTCGTCAGGAAGGAAGGAAGGAGAGGGAAAAATGAAAGGGTGTGGGTTTTAAGGGAGAGGGTAAGGAGTCATTCCAATCCCGGGAGCGGAAAGACTTCCCTTAGGGGAAAACAAGGACAGGTGTACACTCGCACACACACACACACATATCCATCCGCACATACACAGACACAAGCAGACATATTTAAAGGCAAAGAGTTAAGGGCAGAGATGTCAGTCGAGGCGGAAGTACAGAGGCAAAGAAGTTGTTGAAAGACAGGTGAGGTATGAGCGGCGGCAACTTGAAATTAGCGGAGGTTGAGGCCTGGTGGATATCGAGAAGAGAGGATATACTGAAGGGCGAGTTCCCATCTCCGGAGTTCGGATAGGTAGGTGTTGGTGGGAAGTATCCAGATAACTCGGACGGTGTAACACTGTGCCAAGATGTGCTGGCCGTGCATCAAGGCATGTTTAGCCACAGGGTGATCCTCATTACCAACAAACACTGTCTGCCTGTGTCCATTCATGCGAATGGACAGTTTGTTGCTGGTCATTCCCACATAGAAAGCATCACAGTGCAGGCAGGTCAGTTGGTAAATCACGTGGGTGCTTTCACATGTGGCTCTCCCTTTGATTGTGTACACCTTCCGGGTTACAGGACTGGAGTAGGTGGTGGTGGGAGGGTGCATAGGACAGGTTTTACACCGGGGGCGGTTGCAAGGGTAGGAGCCAGAGGGTAGGGGAGGTGGTTTGGGGATTTCATAGGGATGAACCAAGAGGTTACGAAGGTTAGGTGGACGGCGGAAAGACACTCTTGGTGGAGTGGGGAGGATTTCATGAAGGATGGATCTCATTTCGGGGCAGGATTTTAGGAAGTCGTATCCCTGCTGGAGAGCCACATTCAAGGTCTGATCCAGTCCTGGGAAGTATTCTGTTACAAGTGGGGCACTTTTGGGGTTCTTCTGTGAGAGGTTCTGGGTTTGAGGGGATGAGGAAGTGGCTCTGGTTATCTGCTTCTGTACCAGGTTGGGAGGGTAGTTGCGGGATGCGAAAGCTGTTTTCAGGTTGTTGTTGTAATGGTCGAGGGATTCAGGACTGGAGCAGATTCGTTTGCCACGAAGGCCTAGGCTGTAGGGAAGGGACCGTTTGATATGGAATGGGTGGCAGCTGTCATAATGGAGGTACTGTTGCTTGTTGGTGGGTTTGATGTGGACGGATGTGTGCAGCTGGCCATTGGACAGATGGAGGTCAACATCTAGGAAAGTGGCATGGGATTTGGAGTAGGACCAGGTGAATCTGATGGAACCAAAGGAGTTGAGGTTGGAGAGGAAATTCTGGAGTTGTTCTTCACTGTGAGTCCAGATCATGAAGATGTCATCAATAAATCTGTACCAAACTTTGGGTTGGCAGGCTTGGGTAACCAAGAAGGCTTCCTCTAAGCGACCCATAAATAGGTTGGCATACGAGGGGGCCATCCTGGTACCCATGGCTGTTCCCTTTAATTGTTGGTATGTCTGGCCTTCAAAAGTGAAGAAGTTGTGGGTCAGGATGAAGCTGGCTAAGGTGACGAGGAAAGAGGTTTTAGGTAGGGTGGCAGGTGATCGGCGTGAAAGGAAGTGCTCCATTGCAGCGAGGCCCTGGACGTGCGGGATATTTGTGTATAGGGAAGTGGCATCAATGGTTACCAGGATGGTTTCTGGGGGTAACAGACTGGGTACGGATTCCAGGCGTTCGAGAAAGTGGTTGGTGTCTTTGATGAAGGATGGGAGACTGCATGTAATGGGTTGAAGGTGTTGATCTACGAAGGCAGAGATGCGTTCTGTGGGGGCTTGGTAACCAGCTACAATGGGGCGGCCAGGATGTTTGGGTTTGTGAATTTTAGGAAGTAGGTAGAAGGTAGGAGTGCGAGGTGACGGTGGGGTGAGGAGTTTGATGGAGTCAGGTGAAAGGTTTTGTAGGGGGCCTAAGGTTCTGAGGATTCCTTGAAGCTCCGCCTGGACATCAGGAATGGGATTACTTCGGCAAACTTTGTATGTAGAGTTGTCTGAAAGCTGACGCAGTCCCTCAGCCACATACTCCCGACGATCAAGTACCACAGTCGTGGAACCCTTGTCAGCCGGAAGAATGATGATGGATCGGTCAGCTTTCAGATCACGGATAGCCTGGGATTCGGCTGTGGTGATGTTGGGAGTAGGATTAAGGTTTTTCAAGAAAGATTGAGAGGCAAGGCTGGAAGTGAGAAATTCCTGGAAGGTTTGGAGAGGGTGATTTTGAGGAAGAGGAGGTGGGTCCCGCTGTGATGGAGGACGGAACTGTTGCAGGCAGGGTTCAATTTGGATAGTGTCTTGGGGAGTTGGATCATTAGGAGTGGGATCAGGATTGTTTTTCTTCGTGGCAAAGTGATATTTCCAGCAGAGACTACGAGTGTAGGACAGTAAATCCTTGACAAGGGCAGTTTGGTTGAACCTGGGAGTGGGGCTGAAGGTGAGGCCTTTGGATAGGACAGAGGTTTCGGATTGGGAGAGGGGTTTGGAGGAAAGGTTAACTACTGAATTGGGGTGTTGTGGTTCCAGATTGTGTTGACTAGAATTTTGAGGTGTTGGGGGGAGTGGAGCTGGAAGTGGGAGATTGAGTAGATGGGAGAGACTGGGTCTGTGTGCAATGAGAGGAGGTTGAGGTTTGTTGGAAAGGTTGTGGAGGGTGAGTGAGTTGCCTTTCCGGAGGTGGGAAACCAGGAGATTGGATAGTTTTTTGAGGTGGAGGGTGGCATGTTGTTCTAATTTGCGGTTGGCCTGTAGGAGGATGCTATGTACAGCCGGTGTGGATGCGGGAGAGGAAAGATTGAGGACTTTGATTTGGGATAGGAGTTGACGGGTGTGTTCATTGGTCGAGTCGATGTATAGGTGAAGGATTAGGCGGGTGAGGGCTATGGATTGTGCTGTTTGGAACTGGTATAAGGACTGATGGAAAGAAGGATTGCAGCCAGAGATGGGAACTTTAAGTGTGAGGCCTTTGGGAGTTATGCCAAATGTCAGACAAGCCTGAGTAAATAAAATATGGGAGCGTAATCTGGCTAGGGTGAAGGCATGTTTGCGGAGGGAATGTAAATAAAATTTAATGGGGTCGTTGTAGGGATGTTGTGAGGTTGACATGGTATTGGTAGGTGGAAAGGGTAATATGAGGTTAAAGTGAAAGTAAAGAGAGATTTATATAGAGAGAGATAAAGGTGTGAAAAAAGTCGAAAAAGTGTTGGTTTGAGATGAGCTATGTTGATCATGTGCTGAACTTAGGTTGGTGAACAACAATGGGTGCAAAGGTTGGGTAGTTATGTTGTCTCCAGATCACGTTAAAGGGTGGGGAAATTCAAGAAAATTTCGAGAAATTCAAGAAAATTTCGACAAAAAAATTTTTCGAAAAAAGTTTCGAAAAAATGATTTGCGAAAAAATAAAATTCGAAAAAAATTTTTGAATAAAATCTCGAAGAATATGTGTGTAAATGTATTCAAAGGACTGGTTATGTACTGGCAGGTTATGATAATGAGGCTAACAATTGTTTGATGAAGAAATAATAACGTGTAAACCTGTGGGAAGCTGCTAGAAAATGATCGGTTTTGTGGGAGAAACGGGAATGGAAATAAAACGAAAGTTGTTGAAAAAAAAAAAAAAAACTGAGATGGTTGTGTAATGGGTGAAAGGAACTGAAGCTGTGAAATAGTATTCACGAGTTTACACGAAATGTTTGTACACTTGGAACAATGGATTTTATAGCAGCGGTTATGTTGAAAGCGTTGAAAATTTTAGGTTATGGTTTGGAAGTAAATTACGTATTATTGAGTATAATTAGGCAGGATAAAATGTATGGTAGATTACGGAAAAATGGAAGATGAATACAAAGTGGAACTTCTTGTACAAACGAAAAGAGAAAGTAAGACGATAGAGAAGATTTCGAAATGCAACAGAGACAATAACAAACGTAATTGTTGGGTTCAAATTAATGACGATGTAAATAAAACAGAAAGAAACTTCCACATGGGAAAAATATATTAAAAATAAAGATTCCAAGACTTACCAAGCGGGAAAGCGCCGGCAGACAACTCTACATACAAAGTTTGCCGAAGTAATCCCATTCCTGATGTCCAGGCGGAGCTTCAAGGAATCCTCAGAACCTTAGGCCCCCTACAAAACCTTTCACCTGACTCCATCAAACTCCTCACCCCACCGTCACCTCGCACTCCTACCTTCTACCTACTTCCTAAAATTCACAAACCCAAACATCCTGGCCGCCCCATTGTAGCTGGTTACCAAGCCCCCACAGAACGCATCTCTGCCTTCGTAGATCAACACCTTCAACCCATTACATGCAGTCTCCCATCCTTCATCAAAGACACCAACCACTTTCTCGAACGCCTGGAATCCGTACCCAGTCTGTTACCCCCAGAAACCATCCTGGTAACCATTGATGCCACTTCCCTATACACAAATATCCCGCACGTCCAGGGCCTCGCTGCAATGGAGCACTTCCTTTCACGCCGATCACCTGCCACCCTACCTAAAACCTCTTTCCTCGTCACCTTAGCCAGCTTCATCCTGACCCACAACTTCTTCACTTTTGAAGGCCAGACATACCAACAATTAAAGGGAACAGCCATGGGTACCAGGATGGCCCCCTCGTATGCCAACCTATTTATGGGTCGCTTAGAGGAAGCCTTCTTGGTTACCCAAGCCTGCCAACCCAAAGTTTGGTACAGATTTATTGATGACATCTTCATGATCTGGACTCACAGTGAAGAACAACTCCAGAATTTCCTCTCCAACCTCAACTCCTTTGGTTCCATCAGATTCACCTGGTCCTACTCCAAATCCCATGCCACTTTCCTAGATGTTGACCTCCATCTGTCCAATGGCCAGCTGCACACATCCGTCCACATCAAACCCACCAACAAGCAACAGTACCTCCATTATGACAGCTGCCACCCATTCCATATCAAACGGTCCCTTCCCTACAGCCTAGGCCTTCGTGGCAAACGAATCTGCTCCAGTCCTGAATCCCTCGACCATTACAACAACAACCTGAAAACAGCTTTCGCATCCCGCAACTACCCTCCCAACCTGGTACAGAAGCAGATAACCAGAGCCACTTCCTCATCCCCTCAAACCCAGAACCTCTCACAGAAGAACCCCAAAAGTGCCCCACTTGTAACAGAATACTTCCCAGGACTGGATCAGACCTTGAATGTGGCTCTCCAGCAGGGATACGACTTCCTAAAATCCTGCCCCGAAATGAGATCCATCCTTCATGAAATCCTCCCCACTCCACCAAGAGTGTCTTTCCGCCGTCCACCTAACCTTCGTAACCTCTTGGTTCATCCCTATGAAATCCCCAAACCACCTCCCCTACCCTCTGGCTCCTACCCTTGCAACCGCCCCCGGTGTAAAACCTGTCCTATGCACCCTCCCACCACCACCTACTCCAGTCCTGTAACCCGGAAGGTGTACACAATCAAAGGGAGAGCCACATGTGAAAGCACCCACGTGATTTACCAACTGACCTGCCTGCACTGTGATGCTTTCTATGTGGGAATGACCAGCAACAAACTGTCCATTCGCATGAATGGACACAGGCAGACAGTGTTTGTTGGTAATGAGGATCACCCTGTGGCTAAACATGCCTTGATGCACGGCCAGCACATCTTGGCACAGTGTTACACCGTCCGAGTTATCTGGATACTTCCCACCAACACCTACCTATCCGAACTCCGGAGATGGGAACTCGCCCTTCAGTATATCCTCTCTTCTCGATATCCGCCAGGCCTCAACCTCCGCTAATTTCAAGTTGCCGCCGCTCATACCTCACCTGTCTTTCAACAACTTCTTTGCCTCGACTGACATCTCTGCCCTTAACTCTTTGCCTTTAAATATGTCTGCTTGTGTCTGTGTATGTGCGGATGGATATGTGTGTGTGTGTGTGCGAGTGTACACCTGTCCTTGTTTTCCCCTAAGGGAAGTCTTTCCGCTCCCGGGATTGGAATGACTCCTTACCCTCTCCCTTAAAACCCACACCCTTTCATTTTTCCCTCTCCTTCCTTCCTTCCTGACGAAGCAACTGCCAGTTGCGAAAGCTTGTAATTCTGTGTGTGTGTTTGTGTGTTTTGTTCATGTGCCTGTCTGCCGGCACTTTCCCGCTTGGTAAGTCTTGGAATATATATAAGAGAGAGAGAAGAAGAAGAAGAAGAAGAAGAAGAAGAAGAAGAAAGGGGGAAAAAAACACACAAACTGATGATGGTTTATTAAAGCATAGACAGTTCCCCATTTTTTCATTGGAGGGCAAAGGAATGAACCCGGTGGTTCATAAAGGCCTTTCATAGTGTATTTTCTAGAAACTGGAAAGAGACACAAAAACTCCATTTTTGTTGTAAGATATGCTCAGGGTGATATCTTGCTGTGGACCACAGACATGGCAAAAATGTTCTACACTTATGAACAGTTTGAGAGAGCATTTTTGGATAAATTTTGGTCTCATACAGTGCAGGAGAGATTGCACCATGAAGTTTTTAATCTCACCATTCACTAGCAAACATGAAAGACTAAGAAAATACTTTGAGAAGTACTTTAATAAAACTCGATACAGGATGAATGTAATCTCTCATGTAAATGTAGGCTTCTGCAGCTGTTGTCAGAGTCAATAAAATTCTTTGGGGTTTGAGGCCGCATTGTTAACTACAGTGGACAATGCGGCCTCAAATGCAGAAGAATTTTATCATCCAATCTCCCTTGTCTTTTCCTATATGTTGATACTCCTACTTGAAGTATCTGTTGTTTGGTCTCCCATATGGATGTGTTACACATTTTGAAAAGCCTTCTGCCTGCCCAGATGTTTGACAAATTAATTACCATTTCAGAACATGACATAGAGTATTTTTATCAGTACTCGATTCCATTGACCTCATTTATGAGGAAGGGCCAGTGCAAACACAAAATGTTAGTGCACTGGTTGAGCCCCCAAAATTTGGCGAACAGCAAGGTGGAAACGGTAACAATAATCAACACAGTTGGAAACCATACCCACCTTACAACAATGGTAATTTGGCAATGGGAAAGGCAAGAAATATAATTGAGGTTACAATAACAGTCAAGGACAACATTTTAATTGATGGGGCTGTAATGATCTGAGAGGGTAAAGCCAGCAAGTGCACAATGCACTGCCAACTATTGGCAATAACCAGTGTGGCAGTTGGCAAGGACGGAACGGAAACAGGCAGTTAAGCGGCCTGTCAATAGCTAGTTAGTCAACATAACCACAGTTACTTTTCAAATAGTGGCCAAGACCATTAAAATTTCTAATCTAGATATGCACAAGACACCAACTGGAGGAGCCAAACTCACAATGCACACTTAGTTGACATCACCTCAGAGGAGGAGATCAGTATCCCGACTAGCCTGGTAAACTTAAATTGGTCTTGATAAGCCCCTGTTTGAAGACCAGTGAATGGGGTGGGGGCATAAAGATAATTAAACTCTGTTTTATTAGATATGATCAGTGTGGAAATATTGAAGATGAATTGTGCCAGGAAGATACCACTATCCATGAAAGGAAAGATGTGCGAACCATGCAAGCAATAGTTAATAACCAAATATTCGACTTAAATGTACCTATACTGGATACCGGCACCGTGACTTATGTGATATCTCAGGGACTATTTGATGAATTGCAAAAGTGAGGCTACATGCCAGTGCTTACAGCTCAGAACTGCAAAATACAGACAGTAGTAGGAAGCACGTCTAAGGGAGTCGAACTGCAAGCATTAACCCCTGCTAAAATTGATAATTTTCTTTACAGTGTGTTTTCTTAGTGGTTGAGAAATTGATAGTAAATTGCCTTATTGGTATGCAAACTTTTAGAAAATATCAGACAAAAATTGATGTAGGAAAAGGGAAATGCCATTTTACAATCAATGACCAACAATTCTCAGTAGATTTGGTTAAAACAAACACCAATGAAAACAAACAGAGTGCACCTCAAATACCCAAATACAATTACTTTATCCAGTTGACATGTTTATAAATGTTCAAGAGGTTGAACAGTACCAGAAGAGGACATAGATCTTACCATTGTACAAAACAAGGTAAGTGATTCTACATGTTTGACTGAAGACCAAAAAGAGGAACATTGATGATATATACACAAGGTTTTGGGAGAAGCCTTGGAGTAGTGAAAGAATATTTATAAAATGGAGATGTGTCCCCATGAAACTTTGTTTCTCTTCATACCCCATTCTGTAGGCGAAGAAGAAGGCAGTGAGAAAAGAAATTAATAGAATGATACATTAAGAAATTACAGAGCCTTCGTCCTCCCCATATTTTAGTCCTACCTTGACTGTAAGCCAGATGGTCGTATCCACCTCAAGCTGGACACCAGATGGAGAAGTAAAATTATTGTGCCAATTAGTACGTGCCTTGACAACCTAGAGGTACAGTTATTAAAATTCCATAATGTCAAATACTTCACAATAAATGATTTGAGACTTCATACTGGCAGATCGCATTACATTAGCATAGCCAAACATTACAGCCTTTGTGTGCAGAGACAGAAGTTATGAATTCCGTGTCTTACTGTTCAGTCTTGAAGTAAGTGTGGGTATATTCGTTTCCACCCTGGATTGAGTCGTGGGATATGAATTACTTAGCAGGGCCACTGTTTATGCTGGCAATCTACTAATAGCCACCCCCACCTGGGCAGAACATCTAAGACTGTAAGTGAAGTCCTATATAGGTTTTTGAAGTTTGGAGTCACAGCCAATCTGATGAAGACTCATTTCACTAAAGAAAAGGTAAATTCCTTGGCCACATAATATCTCCACATGGTGTTCCTGCAGACCCACACAAACTTGACACAATCAATCACTGTCCTGCATATCGGAATAAGAAGCAGTTTAAGACATGTCTAGGCTTAGTATCATTTTTTAGAAAATACATACGCAAACAACTTTTGAATAGTGACACTTTGTCAAATCTTCTAAGAAAACCACCCATGGATACCTGACTGGTGTCAAGCTGATTTTGACAGAATAAAGGAAGCCCTTTTGAATGCCAATACTTTACATCACCCTGATAAGCCTCAAGATTTCTGTTTATATATGTATGCTTGCTTGAAAGGGCTAGGCACTTGTTTGTTCCAAATCACTGATGAGGCTGTGGAGCTTCTTCCCCAAGGTGATTAGTTTTGCTAGTTGAACCTTATCTGAATCTGAACAGTCATATCCCATAACAGAACTCAAGGCTCATGCAATAATATGGGTGTTTAAAAAGTTTGAATACTAACTTTGGGGTTAGACACACTAAAGTTTATTGTGACCATCAGGTCTTGGTCTTTCTTTTAACCTGCAAACTGTTACATCAGAGACTAGCCTGGTGGTGCTTGTACTTTCAAGAATTTGGCTTTGAGTTCGTATATGTTAAAGGTAACCCAAATGTAATTGCAGGTGACTTGTCAAACCTTTATGAATTCCTAGAATTTATGGAACATAAGTAAAAAATCAGGATTTTTGTTAATACAACATAAGAGACAACATCCGTATTACATTAAGATGTGTAAGAGTATGGAACAGTTGCAACAAGCAGATCCAAGATGGCAAAAGGTAAAACTGAAACTGTAATACATAATATAATATAAATAGTTAGCTTACGTGAACAGTGGAAAAGACAATGGACTCTGTCCGGATAAGGATTTGCAGGACTTTGTACTGTAGGCAAAGTTAGCATAGGTTAAAAAACCAAGAAGTATTGTAGGTATACACAAGATGACACAGTCCATTTGAACTTGTGTATCACAGTTTATGCTTAATATTAAGGAAATATTCTCATGTACTTATTACATGTTTGTTAACTGAATAGATATAAGTTTTAGTATTTAAGATTTTGATTAACTGTCCATGAGCTACAGAAAACTTTGGAAGCACTTCCATTTCCAAGTGTGAGTTTTATTTTAACAATCTGTATCCTCATTAAATGCACTGCAGTAATATGCCTGAGACACAATACCTGATGTAATGGGGCTAGTTTTCAAGTTAACAGCTGCTGTGCATGCACACAGCACAGCATAGTCTGACACTGCATGGCCAACAGACTGAAGCAGATTAGCAAATGAATGCCAATTTAGAAACTTTAAAATATAAGTTAACTACTAAAGAAATGATGAGTCTACACTACAAAGCTAAAACTAAAAGGACAGAAGAACTGATCTCAGGAATATTTACAGTGACCCAAAAAAACCTAATTACAAAAAAATCTACATTCTATTTTGCTATGTATAGTGTGGATACATTTTCAAGCAGCTATATATAGAAGTTACACTAAACACCATAGGAGGATATCTATGTACAATGAAGGAATGAATAGATGTAAAGTTTTGAATAAGCTACAAACGATAATAAGATTGTGCCCCACCTACAACAAGACTTTTATTTTCAGATGAAAAAGGTAAATCAAAACAACAACTGCACCATAAACATTTGTACTATTATAACATGAGATGGTTGATGAATACAGCTGTGTACTGATGGCAAAAGGAATATGTGGGTATTGAAAAAGTGATGCGTTAGCAACTATTGAGCAACTACGTGCTTAGTTTGAATTTAATATCAAATTTCCTTCCAGTGGACATTGCATAGACACATCTTGGGATAAATAAGGAACATAAATGGTCCTCTTCCTGTGAACATTGCTTGGACATGTCCTTGGATAAATAAGGAACACAAATGGTTATGTGTTAGGTAGCAAAGCAAAAGGGGTGCACCATTATATAAACAATTATAATTATGAAAATGTGATAGTGTGAAAATGTGTGTACAGAAAGGCTACAGTATGTCAGATGTTATAAAAAGTTAAATAGAGGTCTCGTGCTACCAACCCACAAGGAATAAGACCAGATACTATGAGTATAAGCTGCTGATAAGAGCACCAATCATGTGTGTTCATGGTGCATTTGCACATGATCATGAACTACCCAAACAATGCTTTAAAGCTGTTCACTGACACAATCTTCGTAGTGACATTTATACACATCATGGTATAAAAGAGTGATGTCTTGTATTTAAAAAAAGGTGTAAGTCACAAACACTGAAGGACAATCGTTGCAGGTATTTTCTACCAGTTGACGTTGACTTATATAACACAGTGATGTACTGTCAGAATCTACCAGTAGGTAGGAAACACTAAATAAGTGAGTTAACACACAAATGAGTAAATGTCCATGAAGAATGTACTCAGTGGTTCCTTTATAGATAAACAAAGGGCTGTAGTAACAGAGGAAAATGAATGCTTCTTCCTTTCTATATAAAAAGGATGTGCAGCACTCATTTGTGCCCAGTAACAAACAGAACTGCAGCACACTACCGCAGTAAACACATATGACATTCTGCAGCTTACTGATAACCTCAGGAACAAAAAAAACCAAAAACAGGATTAGATGAACTTTCTCCATATCTATTGAAGAAATGCAAACATGAACTAATGAAACCACTAGTTCATCTAATAAACTGTGTTTTAGAAGACAATGTGTTCCCTGACAAGTTGAAACTGTCTGTAGTGGAACCAATACACAGAACTACAGACCCATTGCCCTAATCTCAACTTTCAGCAAACTGACAGAGAAAATAATATTTAAAAAATCCTGGAACATTGCATCAATGCCAACATATTAAGTGATTTCCAGTATAGTTTCAGAAGAGGTCAAAGTGCCATGTCAGCAGCAGTACAATTTGTCCATCATGTACTTGAAAAAATAAATGAAAAATTTCAAGCAGCAGGAGTATTCCTGGACCTCTCAAGGGCTTTTAGTAGAGTGCATCATGGCGAGCTCTGATCAAAACTTGTGAGGAGTGGTGTCACTGCAAAACTAATGCAATTGCTAGAAATATATTTAAAGGGTAGACAATGGTGCAGGGAGATTATGTACTGGGGAAGAGAAGGTCAAGTATAAGAAATATACATTTTGGTGTTCCTCAGGGCTCCATTTTAGGTCCAGTCCTCTTTGGATACTATGTAAATGTTTTCCTGAATTCTCTTGCAAATAAGGAATTGATCACTCTGTATGCAGACAATACATCTGGTGTGTGCTATGCAGACAATGAGACCAGCCTAGTTGAAGAGATATATTACTTTATTAAAAGGCAAGAGCTCACTTTGAAAGACAGAACCTAAAAGTGAACATAGAAAAATACTGATATTATTCATTTTAAAACAAGTGGTCCAAACAGACAAAATACTGTGTGTGATAAAATAATACCAAAAACCTGTACAGATTGTAAATTATGGTTTTGTGCATAGACGATTGACTGTCATGTAAGCAGTAAGCTGATTATGTCTGTAAAAAAATTAACACTCAGTCTATATGTTGTTGTTGTTGTTGTTGTTGTTGTTGTTGTTGTTGTGGTCTTCAGTCCTGAGACTGGTTTGATGCAGCTCTCCATGCTAATCTATCCTGTGCAAGCTGCTTCATCTCCCAGTATGTACTGCAACCTACATCCTTCTGAATCTGCTTAGTGTATTCATCTCTTGGTCTCCCTCTACAATTTTTACCCTCCACGCTGCCCTCCAATACTAAATTGGTGATCCCTTGCTGCCTCAGAATATGCCCTACCAAGCAATCCCTTCTTCTAGTCAAGTTGTGCTACAAATTTCTCTTCTCCCCAATTCTATCCAATACCTCCTCCTTAGTTATGTGATCTACCCATCTAATCTTCAGCATTCTTCTGTAGCACCACATTTTGAAAGCTGCTATTCTCTTCTTGTCCGAACTATTTATCGTCCATGTTCCACTTCCATACATGGCTACACTCCATACAAATACTGTCAGAAACGACTTTCTGACACTTAAATCTATACTTGACGTTAACAAATTTCACTTCTTCAGAAACACTTTCCTTGCCATTGCCAGTCTACATTTTATATCCTCTCTACTTCAACCATCATCAGTTATTTTGCTCCCCAAATAGGAAAACTCCTTTACTACTTCAAGTGTCACATTTCCTAATCTAATTCCCGCAGCATCACCTGACTTAATTAGACTACATTCCATTACCCTCATTTTGCTTTCGTTGCTATTGATCTTATATCCTCATGTCAAGTCACTGTCCATTCCGTTCAACTGCTCTTCCACGTCCTTTGCGGTCTCTGACAGAATTACAATGTCATCAGCGAACCTTAAAGTTTTTATTTCTTCTCTGTGGATTTTAATACCTACTCCACATTTTTCTTTTGTTTCCTTTATTGCTTGCTCAATATACAGATTGAATAACACTGGGAAGAGGCTACAACCCTGTCTCACTCCCTTCCCAACCATTGCTTCCCTTTCATGTCCTTTGAATCTTATGACTGCCATCTGGTTTCTGTACAAATTGTAAATAACCTTTTACTCCCTGTATTTTACCCGTGCCATCTTTAGAATTTGAAAGAGAGTATTCCAGTCAACATTGTCGAAAGCTTTCTCTAAGTACACAAATGCTAGAAACGTAGGTTTGCCTTTCCTTAATCTAGCTTCTAAGATAAGTCATAGGATCAGTATTACCTCACGTGTTCCAATATTTCTACGGAATCCAAACTGATCTTCCCCAAAGTCGGCTTCTACCAGTTTTTCCATTTGTCTGTAAAGAATTCGCATTAGTATTTTGCAGCCATGACTTGTTAAACTTTTGTAATTTTCACATCTGTTAACACCTGCTTTCTTTGGGAATGGAATTATTATGTTCTCCTTGAAGTCTGAGGGTATTTCTCCTGTCATACATTTTGCTCACTATGTGGTAGAGTTTTGTCAGGACTTGCTCTCCCAAGGCTGTCATTAATTCTAATGGAATGTTGTCTACTACCGGGGCCTTGTTTCAACTTAGGTCTTTCAGTGCTCTGTCAAACTCTTCCTGCAGTATCATATCTCCCATTTCATCTTCATCTACATCCTATTCCATTTCCATAACATTGCCCTCAAGTACCTTGCCCTTGTATAGACCCTCTATATACTCCTTCCACCTTTCTGCTTTCCTTTCTTTTCTTAGAACTGGGTTTCCATCTGAGCTCTTGATATTCATACAAGTGGTTCTCTTTTTTCCAAAGGTCTCTTTAATTTTCCTGTAGGCAGTATCTATCTTAGCCCTAGTGAGATAAGCCTCTACATTCTTACATTTGTCCTCTAGCCATGCCTGCTTAGCCATTTTGCACATCCTGTTGATCTCATTTTTGAGATGTTTGTATCCCTTTTTGCCTGCTTCATTTACTGCGCTAATATGAAAAGGACTTTCATACTGCAGAAGCGACCCTTGAGGATAATAGCAAAAGAAAAACCAAGAACTTCTTGCAAGCCCCTGTTCATTAGACACAATATTTTCACAGTTTGTGCCATGTATATCCTAGAAACTATAATGCTAGTGAAAGAAGACACTAAGATCACAAAAACAAACATGGATATTCACAGTTATGAAAGAAGGCATAGAAAAGATTGTCATATGGTTAACAGAAGATTAACTTTAACAGTGAAAAGCCCCTTCATCAAAGGAGCTGTTTATAATAACTTGTTACCAAATGAAGTTGAGATATTGACAGGGGATACTTTTAAAAAGCAAGACAAGCATTGGATTATCCAAAAATGCTTTTACAACTTGAATTTATCATTAATTACAATGTAATAAGAAATAATGTAAATTAAAAAACACTGTAATTGTAAAAACTTTATACTTAGTTGAAAACACACATGCATGTAAAATTATGTGTTACAAGCAAGTAGACACCTTCTAGTAGATTTGCAAGAGCTTTAGCTAAGTGTAGCTATGTTGGCATGTCGCGATTTACACGCCATGAGGTTTTCTTCTCTTCAGTATCTGGAATTACAGATGCCTGCGACAGATAGGGTATATGGATGGAGGTTTATGAACATCATGTGAAACTTATTTACACATGCTGTCCTGTTAATATTGAAAGATGAAATTTAAATAGTATTCACAAATGTCTTGTGTAAACCGAAGGTTGTAAAATATCATAAAATCATAATGTAATGCTGAAAATGTCAATGGGATGAAGAAGATTTAAAAGACTGTATATAGTATTAATAATTTTGAGTGTTGACATGACAAGAAATGTAACTAACACTAAAAATATGAATATATATATTGAATAAGTAGAGAGTACACCTGGTGTATCAGTGATTCTATCAGTGTAAATCCGTAGATACCTAGTTTAAAAGAATAACGATGTATTGTAAAATTCGTTTGTGTGTATTCCATTGTCAGACTAGGATTATATTGAAAGATTGTGTCATAAAACAGGATTGTGAAGTTATACAAGTGCTTAACAAATACAGCAAACTAATGTACCCAGGTGTCAAAGGAAAAAAAAGGGAAAAAATCAAATATGAGTCCTTACCAAAAGGAAAATCTTTTGACCTTGTTAAAATAATGAGACAACACATTTTACAACAGAGAGGGTCTGGAATAAAGTGGAGAACATTGTAAACTTACCTTGGCCTCGATCAAGTGTTTATGTGTTTCTGAATGCACAAGTTGGGTATAATCACTGAAATATGTGAATTACAATAGGCAATCATTGCCCTGGGCCATAAATGATGAGCCTACTTGTTGCAGCGCCAATAACCCAAGACCCCTCAGCGCACCACTCTGAAGCAACGTGATGAACACTTTCCCAGCAAGTTTCGTGACAAAAAGTAAAATGGTATTAAAAACTTGGAGAGCCTATCTGTAGCAGTGGCACCAATGAACTCACAAAGTACACATGCAACATACACCATGTGACACACATGTGCTTAACATGCCAATAGGAGACAACTATTATACTCCATTAAAGGGAGCAAAAATTTTGGCTTTTGAATGAGCTTATTGTAAATTACTTGTAAACATAAATGTACATATTATTATGCTGACATGTACTGGGCAAAGAACAAATTAAAAATTTGGCCACCAAGAAAGGTGTTTCATACCCATACAGGCCGACAATCATAACTTAAATGTTTAAAAATAGAAAAATTGAAGATGCTGGATTGCACCGCTACTGTATACTGTCATCCAGCAATAGTGGAACATGTCAGTATACAGTAGGGGATAGTTGTGTAGATACCTGTAAAGTTTATCTGTATAGAAAAAAATGTATTAATTCATACAGATGCCAGTTGAATATGATAAAGATATAGTAATTCATATTAAACCGCATTAATGTAATGTGTGAGGCTGGCAGAAAAATTAAAATCACTATACTTCAACTTTTTTAAAACAACCTCTCTTGTTTTAGTGCTTGTAACATAGCTCTTCCGTTGTCATCAACTGTGGTGTACAGACTTATTTTGTTCTATATATGCCTAACAAATGAAAAGTGGATAGCTTGTGGAAGAAAAGTATTTTATTTCTACAAGTTTCAAGTATACATGTTCCTCTCTAAGTGAATCACAAACCATTTAGTCAAATCTTCAGATGCACAGGAAAAATGTTCAAGAAGATGAGTGTTGCATTGTCATTGACAGGTTGCACTGCAAGAAAGATGAGGTAATTATTGTTAATAGGAAGAGAACCCTCTAAGTTAATAATTTGTAGTTTATATTACGGAAGACTGAAAGCAGTGCTTATCATCATGTCCTACTTAGTGTTTGTGTAAAAGAACAACTTTTGACAGGTGCTGTTGGTCAAGGTGTTATCATCATACTTCTCTCTCTCACCAAATTAATTTTATTTTTATACAGAAGACCTCTGTACAATACTTTACATGTAGTCATACAACTGTGCAATGAACACTTCACCTTGGCATTTGGCTAACAGCAATTTTCAGTCCTTGAATATAGGTAATCATAAAATTTGTTGGGGTGGCTAATGAGCTATATTTTTAATTTTATTCTGAGTTAGCAGTGATCTATAATTTATTGCTTTATGTTCGATGGGAGCTTGTTGAATACCATTGCATCAGAGTATACAACTTAATTGTAGATCATAGGCAAGGAGACAAAGTATACATTAAAATCATTTTGAGTATTGGGTGTAGATCACTGAGGTGCTCCATGTTTTCCTACCTGAAGTTCAGATGAAACTGGCTTATATTACCAGCAACAAAAACTATTAAGTTGGATGTGTACTGGGAAGAGAGTGTAAGAATTGCAGGCTTCTCAAGAAGACAAAATATTTTTTATATCACTTCTGCTGAATAAATATCTTATTTACTTAGTACATTGTTCCAGAAGATAATTCAATGAGACAATGTCGAGTAAAAACATGCACAATAAGCCAATACTCTTTCTTCAAGACAACACAACTAAGAGAAGCTTCTAAGAGCAAAGTATGTTGAACTAAGCTTCTTAATTAGGTTATGTGTTGACTAAATTTTAATTTAGTATCCAGGTGTGTCTGGTGAGGTTGAGTTTGGACTCTTGTTTAGTATGTGTTTATCATCAGCAAAACATCACTGTTTTTAATTCCCTTTCACGGTCACTGGAAGATAATTTATGCTGGTTAAGAACAAAAGCAGAAACAATAGCATTCCTAGTGGTAGTCCACATATTATGCTTCCCCATTGAGATGTTAGTTTAATTCTCATTAGAATTTGTTAATAAGACTGTGCTTTCTGTTGTGAAAGCTTGATCCTATCCATGCAAGCGGTATTCTAGTAATGTTACAAAACTTTAATTTATGAAGTATAATTTTGCGTGTTTACTGAAGTTTTCATGGCAGTTCAAGTATTCCATCCTTTATTCCATCTTTTTCAGGAGTGCATCCTAGATATTATTAACTCTTGTACTGATATTTTAGCTGACAACCTTTCAGCCCTCCACAAGGTGAATCACTTGGAAGATTTTTAAAGTGCTTTACTCTGCATGCACATTTACTCCACAGTGTAGAGTGCTTTAAAAAACATACAAGCGACACCGTATGCACATTTACTCCACAGTATAAAGTGCTTTATAAATCATGCAAGCGACTCACCTTGATGATGGCTGAAAGATTGCCAACCAAAATAATGGTAGAAGAATTAATAATATAGTATATGCACAACAAAAAGTGATGATCTATTATATGCATCAAAAAAGTTTTGCATCACCTTGGTTCCGAGAGTTCCAGAACCTGTACAGAAAATTGGATTAGAGATCAACATAAACATCATTTCCGCCCTTTTTATTGCTCATGAACACCACACATTGTGTGTTGTACCACCATACACCAAGACCTTCAGAGGTAGTGGTGGTGGTGGTTGAGATTGCTGTACACACCGGTACCTCTAATACCCAGTAGCATGTCCTCTTGCATTGATACATGCCTGTATTCATCATGGCATACTATCCACAAGTTCATCAAGGCACTGTTGGTCCAGATAGTCCCACTCCTCAATGGTGATTCGTCGTAGATCCCTCAGAGTGGTTGGTGGGTCACGTCATACATAAACAGCCATTTTCAATATATCCCAGGCATGTTCGATAGGGTTCATGTCTGGAACACATGCTGGTCACTCTAGTTGAACAATGTCATTATCCTGAAGAAAGTCATTCACAAGATGTACACGATTGGGGCACAAATTCTCATCCATGAAGACGAATGCCTTGCCAATATGCTGCCAATACAGTTGCACTATTGGTGGTTGGAGGGTGGCATTCAATTAACATACAGCCGTTACAGCACCTTCCATTCAGCATGTTGTTCGGCCCATCTGTACCACACTGAATGGTATCATGGTTGCAAAGATAGACCTCGCAATGTAGGTTGGGAGTGAAGTACCTTTGCCAGAATGTTAATGAGGCAAATTGGTCTGTGTGACTTAGGGTCAGTCGGATTTTTGTCCTCTGATTTCTTCATTATAACAGCCTTTTCTGTCTTCCATGTATTCAGTATGCGTCCTTCTAGCAGAGCATCATTCAGTAAGTCTGTCAGGTATGGTATGATAAGTGGAGCAGATTGTTTGATGTTTTCGGGGTGGATGCCGTCGTGACCCGGAGCCTTTTTGTTCTTTATTTTTCATATTGCCAATGCAACTTCCTCATTAGCAAGGGAGATGGTGATACCTTCATTTTCGTATTTGTAATGAAGTATTGATCATAAAGTAAGTAGTCTGTGAAGAGCAGTGTGAAGTTGGTTGTCTTGAGTGTGATCATCATCAGTAAGCAGTTCGTTGACGAGATAATGAGCTGTGCATCTCCGGCCTCTTGTGGTAGTACCATCTAATTTCTTCAGATCTTACTATGTTACTCCTGAAGTTTAAACAGGTCCCCCCAGATGTTGTTCTGTAAGTTTGTCCCAACATATGTGTCACAGTGGTCTGTCCTGGTCTTATGTAGTTCACAATTTATCATGTTTTAGCATCACCATAATGTTGAGGTCTAATTTCTTTCCTGTGCTGTTTTTGAGTTTTGGTAATATCATCATTAATCACGAGTTTTTTTCTTAGTCCTGATAATAGTACTGATCATGGCGCCCTTTGTTTTGGTGCTTCACATGCTGCAGCTATTGCTGTAACTTGTGCTTTCCGTATGATGTCTGTAATAATGTGAGCTCTGTAATCTATGCTTCCTTGGATAACACACAGAGGAAACTCTTCAATCATCTGCCTTAGTTTTTGCCGTTCACTACCTGTATTATTGATGCACTCTTAGCCAGAGAAATGTCTATGTTGCTGCCTACTCCTCTATTTTCATGGTAAGTTGGTGGTTGGGCTCATCCATTTACAATGAAAAGATTACAATCCTTAATAATGTTGATATTATTTCTCCCCTGGTCTCCGTTCTGTCAGTGCCACAGCGTTAACATAGCATTTATGTCTGTTAAGATAAGTAGTCATCCACCATTTGCAAATAGCGCAATTTCTTTTATTAATTCAGCAAAAGGCTCTATATCAAATGAGTATTGGGCGTATATCGCTCAGGTGCTCCATGTTTCCCTATCTGAAGTTATTTCGACTGTAACCATATGTTGTGTGCATTATTGTTTTATTTGTGTTACTGTAATGCTAGTGTTTGCTACAATGATTCCAGTCCTGGCTCTCTTTGTGTCTGCAATTTGCAATACTGACTTGGAAGGCCTGGAATTCTTGCACCTCATGTGTACAGTTCTTGTAGAAACAATATGCCAATGGCTACCTTGTTCATCAGCCTGCCAAGCTCTGCATCCACTTTCGTGCCATCCACACAGTTTAGCTGCAATACTAAATGTGGAAATTTAGTAAAAACAAAGAACTTCAGCCAGCTCTGGGAGTAATCAAGGCACATGCGCCTATTGCGAATAGTTTGAGTTGTAACATGACGCCCTGTAGCTGCCCAAAAAGCATTATTCAACAACATGGCATTGCTGTCAGGGTTCCTCCGAGCCATAATCCGTAGGTAGTGGTCATCCACTGCAGTAGTAGCCCTTGGGTGGCCTGAGCGAGGTATGTCATCGACAGTTCCTGTCTCTCTGTATCTCCTCCATGTCCAAACAACATCGCTTTGGTTCACTCTGAGTCACCTGGATACTTCCCTTGTTGAGAGCCCTTTCTGGCACAAAGTAACAAAGTGGACACGATCAAACCATGGTATTGACTGTGTAGGTATGGTTAAACTACAGACAACACGAGCTGTGTACTTCCTCCCTAGTGGAATGATTGGAACTGACTGCGTGCTGGACCCCCTCTGTCTAATAGATGCTGCTCATGCATGGTTGTTTACATCTTTGGGCGGGTTTAGTGACATCTCTGAACAGTCAAAGGGACTGTGTCTGTGATACAATATTCACAGTCAACATCTATCTTCTGGAGTTCTGGGAACTGGGGTGATGCAAAACTTTTTTTGATGTGTGTAGTGTTTTGTGGTCCACAGAATCAAATTGTCACAGATCTACATATTTTTTTTCTTGTTTAGCTCTACAAAAACTTCATTTGTTATGTCTTCTATGGCTTCCTCTGTGGAGAATCCTTTACAGAAGCCAAAATGAGAAGTTGTTTTGCTCAAAAAAATGAGTCAATGTTGTATCATAGTTCATGTTCCTAAATTTTTTTGAAATAAGCTGGAAGAAGTGAAATGGATCAGTAATTAGAGGTGATTATCTTATCTTCAGGTTTAGAGGCAGATGTTTCTATTGCATATTTAAATTTCTTAAAAAATATGCTATGACTTAATGATTACAAAGCTAATTTAATGTTAGTCCTATCAGGTCAGCACAAGATTTTAATACTCTACTAAAAATACCATCATAGCCAGCAGAATTGCTACTTCTTGGTGACCTGATAACTTTTGTAAATTCCATAGAGGATTTATTTTTGTAAACAAATGTCAAATGGTGGTTCATGCTTTGTTGATGAAATGCATCAAATGCATTTTTGTTTGATTGTTTATTGCTGAGTGCAATGTTTGCTGCCGTTTATAAGAGAGAGTAATATTTGAATCTGGCAATACAGATGTTATGGTAGCAAAACAATTGATGCACATGATGAAATACAGGGGAGATGGATATTGAAACAATTCTCACAATGATGATTTTCATTTGCTTTCAAAAATTGCTCTGCTCAGTACTAGGACAAATCTTCACTTGTGGCTTTGGCAATTTCATATTTGCATGAAACTGAATGTTAATACATTGAATACTTACAGGCCATTAAATCCTACAAGAAAAATAAAACAAAGGTGCCAAAAGGTTTTCATAGCAAAGCCATAGCAAGTGAGTTGATTGAGCAACAAGAAAATAACAACAAACACTGTCGAACTTCCTATGGCAGTGACTTACATGAGTAATTCTTATTTATGTTTTAATTATATTAACAAATAATTTTAAAACTAATTTGTTGTGATCTGTCACTAATTCTTTACAGTTCAGATATGCAGCATGTACTGAGAAATTGTGGATGTTTGTGGGACTTATCTCAGCATCACTTGCTGGTTTGTGTATCCCAGCTATTGTTATCCTATTTGGTAAACTCGCTGAGGAATTCATTAACTTTGAAGTGATTAAGGTTCATGAAGAAGGAGTGCAAAGGAAAAAACATCGTGAATTAGCTCCTGCAGGACTAAGATGGTAATATTCTGACATGTATGGTCACTTTTTTGTAATATATTTATTACATTTCTGATCAGATAGATCTAAGAGTTTTTTCCTGTCATCATATTATGTCTTACTGGATCTATGAATGGACATACCGGTACATCTAGAAATCCCTCTATATAGCTAGCTATACTGACAGTTTGGTAGTTTGTGCTTGACAAATAACGTTTGTTGTGTCTGCTAGCAAACTGTGTATGTTATGTAGCGTATTGAAATATTAATTATCTAGAGTCAACATTTAATTTAGATTTAATTGCAAAATTAATATAATAGCTTGCACATTGTATTGTGTTGTAAGTTCAGTTTATTTGTTATTCCTTGGAATATTTTATGCTATTGTAGCTTGTCCAATAAAATACATGTAATATTTACATGTGACAGTGCGTGTTGATATAAGTGATGTATACAAAATGAAAATAAGCGTCAACTAATTTCACATTTACAGTTGAGTAAAAACTATTCCAAGAGACCAGTCAAGGTGGCACAGTTGTTAAGGCACTGGCCTTGCATTCAGTAGTCTTACTTGGCTTACATCATTCTGTTCCAAGTGTTGGAACACAAGCCTTTGACAAAACATCACAGAGAAAACTTGGTTTTGTGTCATTGTCTTCTCCTCTCTTAATGTTGTTCTGCTTGTGTTGCTTCTCTCTCCACTATCCTCCTGCATGCTGTCCCCAGTATTCCATCACTACAGTGGCTCTAGGGATACCAACTCGGGCTTGCCTCTTTATTGCCATCTGAGTTTTGCACAGCATTATTTAACCCACTTCCACTTTGTTGCCTTTATCTCTGTATGCACAGGATTCTTGTTCATATGGTTCCACAGCTCTTCATTTGATATTACATTTAGCCAAAATACACTATCTGAACAAAAGTACCCTATGAAATGCAGAAATGATCACTAGTGAAGTGTAACATACTTCAATGGAATGATATATTGCACAATGTTTATAGCACCATCACCAAACATACAGTTAAATTTTGTTAGTAAGTTTAGTAGTTTGGATACACATATTGTGTGAAGAATTTGTATCGTTTGTGCAAGTTGGAAGCAGAGTTTCTGCAAGAAGGGGTGGCACTGGCAGTTTGGTCATGCTTTGTGGTGCCTGTTGGTTTGGAGGTTACTTCATGCAGCTGTAACCCCGCCTCAGAGGTATGGTGTGCTCCATAGCATAGTGTGCACCTTGACACTGGAATACGTGAGACCTATGTTTCTCCTGGCATGTACAATTTTCAAACAACTTATGGGAATTCAGCCAGGTAATATTTATAGCAACCACATATATTTTGGTGGGAGTACAGCCCGCCATTTTCGATGCACAGACTGCAATGGACAGGCGATGTACAAGCAAATTTAAAACCTTGGTTCTTAGAGTAATTCAGGAAAGATAAAACAATAAAACACACACACACACACACACACACACACACACACACACACACACACACACACACTCTGAACACTAGTGCCACCAAAGATGACTTAAGTCAGATGTATCAATAGTGAAAGACTACAAAGCAGGTGTTGTAACATTGATGCTGTCCCTGTGTTTTTTGACAAGGGGGAGAGCAGGAATCGAAGCAGCATTTTAACAAAAACCTCCATCCCTGTTTACAAGGTTGCTTGTTAATTTAATCTCAACAGCTTCCTTAATAACACTGTCCCAATAGCTGGACATACAAGCCAATATCTCGGTATTGTTATATAACAAACTTAGGTCTCACATTGTTTACCTCTATGGGAAGGAAATGTTTTGGTGTTTACAAAAGTTGGATAAACTTTGTAGCTGTCAAGTTAGATTGCAATGTGCTTTGTCATTTTGAGTGAGGTGTCGTGATAAAAATCATACCCCAACATTTGCAAAGGGTGTGCACCATATTATTACTCCTGCTGCCAATCACACCAAGCAACATGGTGGGTTGGCTCTTGTGGGTGAAAGAATTCATTTTACTCATTGATGTTTAGATTCTGTTTCCAAAGAAATGTTTTGTTTACATTTAATGGTTGCCTCAAAATTGTCTGATTTTACTTTGGATTTGAAGGACAGTGCCTCATAGACTCATGGGAATACAATTTTGTTACTGCTCAGCATTTGGCAAAGTTTGAATGTTTCCATTGCTCAGAGTCTGATTTTATGCCTCAGCTTTCTGTGATAAATCTCACAGAGAAATCCTTTGACGACACAACCCTACCCATGCTAGGGAAGGGTTTAAATTTTGCATGCGCACTGAAATGTTTGCTGGTAACTGATTTTACTACTTCAGTTGAATAGGCAGTTTGCAGACTACCTCCTGATACTCCAGAGGAGGTTGGGAGGGATGCATGTCATGTGTTGACTAGGGTTTGTCCACCCAAGAGCAAAGGAACAGCAGCAGAGAGGGCTGATTTATGCTTTCTCAAAGTTGATCCTGACATTGTTATTTTACTTGTGGACAAGGGCCATGCCACTGTTGTTTTAAATGAACAGAATTATGTACAGAAGACGCAATGTTTATCAGCTGACTCAGCATATTGCAGGATCAATGCTGACCCCATGAAAAGTGTTGAGAGAAAGACCAAGAGCCTCCTGAAGAAAAGTGGTTTATCGCAGGACACCATCAAGAATCTTAACGCCTGCAGTGCTGTGCTGTTCTCCCTAGGTTATATGGCCTTCTGAAGGTACATAAGGAAGGGTTTCCTTCTGTCCTATAGTGAGCAATATCGGTGCTCCGACGTATTGTGTAGCCAAGCATCTTGCTTCTCTGTTAAAGTCACAAGTTGGTTTGTGTGAACATCATATCAGGAATTCAGCTGATTTCTTACACCATTTGGAGGGAATGCAGTTGAATGACTGATATTTTAGTAAGTTTTGATGTGGTCTCTCTCTTCACTTGTGTTCCCATGTCTTATTCATTGCAGTTAATTGAGGTTAGGTTTCGTGTTGAATTAACTAATCTCTTTCAACATTTGTTGACATCCACTTACTTGTTATTCAAAGATCAGTATTATGAGCAGACAGATGGAGTTATGATGGGTAGCCTGTTGTCTCCCTCAATTGCAAATTTGTTTATGGAAGACCTCGAGGAATGCGCATTGGAGTTGGCACCTGTGAAACCCACCTGTTTCTTCAGATATGTTGATGATTCTTTTGTTGTTTGCCCTCGTGGTAGAGAGAATTTGAGTGCTTTTTTAGAACATCAGAACTCTATCCATCGGAACATTCGTTTTATGATGGAGGTGGAAAAGAATGGTTGCCTTCCCTTTCTTGACGTTTTGGTTACGGAAGGTTGATGGGTCATTGGGACATGCAGTTTACCAGAAACGTACTGACATTGACTTTTATTTATAGGCTGATAGTTGTCACCATCCGGCTCAGGGTGAAGTGGTACTTTGTACATGTCATTTCCGACGCTGAGACTTTGCCAGTTGAGCTGGCCCATCTTGAAGCTACATTTTGTCAGAATGGTTATAGTGAAATGCAGATTGAATGTGCATTGCACTATCGACCGACTGTGCATTGGGTGACTGATGATAATACTGAGTGGACACCTAAGTTTACTGCCTTTTTGCTTTATGCAAGAAGTGCTTCCAACAAGATTGGTCATATCTTATGGAAATACGATGTGAAATGTATCTTCCAACCTCCATCTAAAATTAGAGTGCTTTTGGGTTCTGCTAAGGACGATCTTGGTTTGTGTAAGGCAGGTGTATATCGCGTTCCTTGTAGCTGTGGCATGGCATACATTGGTCAGACTATCAGGACCATGAAGGACTGATGTACTGAACATAAATGGCACACACGAGTACAGGAGCCAAGTAGATCTGCTATTGTGGAACGTTGTTTGGATACTGGCCACTGTGTTATATAACAATTCCTAGATATTGGCATGTGTGTCCAGCTATTGGGACAGTGCTATTAAGGAAGCTGTTGAGATTAAATTAGGAAGCAACCTTGTAAACAGGGATGGAGGTTTTTATTTAAACTCTGCTTGGACTCCTGCTCTCTCTCCCTTGTCAAAAAATAGTAGTTTTTCTCTATCAAGATCTCTGACTTTGGCCATCTTTGGTGGCACTAGTGTTCAGTGTGTGTATGTTATCTTTCCTGAATTACTCCTAGAGCAGAGGTTTTAAATTTGCTTGTACAAGACCTGTCCATTGCAGTTTGTGCCTCGATATATCGGCGGTCACTGTAAATATTACCTGGATAAATTCCCATAAGTTGTTTGAAAATTGAATACATGATGGAAGGAAAAAGATAGTCAGTGTGTTCTGAAATCTGATACACACCTGACTTTGAACTGTCTAGCAATTTGTTATACTTGATGTTATGGCAGACAGTTGTTACTTGGGATGTTTTGAAGTTTTATGAGTTGAAAGAATATACGTACATCCTGAAAGATCTGAATTCTGTTATTTGATAGCTTATTGGAAGTAAATAAGCACAGGTCAGATGCACAGGAGATAAAGTCCACAAAGGGAAGAAAGAAGATATTGAGATGGAAGATATACAGGTGATAGGCAAAATAATGTGAACACTTGCACTTACTTGAAAATGACTTATTAATAAAGAGCTGTACCCCCAGTTGCCCATAATACAGCTGCAATTCTTCTTGGAATAATGGCATATGATGATGGTGTAGTCTCCGGTGGAATGTTATGCCACTGTTCGATCAGAATCTCTTTTAACCCCTGGAGTGGTGAGGGAGGTGGAAACCTGCCCTGGAGACTGCACTCCAATAACACCAAAAAGAGTTTGATAATGTTAAAGTAGTCTGGGGACTGTGCTGGCCACTTTAGTTGCATGCTCCTCATACCACTATTGTACTGTCCTGACTGTCTGAATGGGTGCATTATTGTCCTGAAGTATGGCATCATTGTTGAGGAACAACATTTGAATCATAGGGTGCACCTGATCACTTAAAATGTTCACATAATTGTTGGCTGTAACATGGCATTTGAGAGTAATGATGGAACCAGCAGAATAGCATGATATGGCTGCCTACACCATCACAGTTCCACCTCCATGCTTAACCACTGGAATCAAGCAGTCAGGATTGTAGGCTTCTTTTGGCATTCTCAGACGTAAACCCATCTTGATGTTGGAAATAACAAAAACGTTGACTCACTGGAGCATGTGACGTGCTTCTACTGATCAGCCGACTGTGATTTATGCTCCTGTTTCGGTATAGGAGCTCGTCCATGAATGTTCACTTTATGGAGTTCTCGGCAGACAGTTTTGATAGATATGAGGTCTCGAAGATGGCTTATTGATCTCTGCAGTCACTTTATTTGCTGAAGTTTTGTGTTGTTTTTATACAATTCATGTTAGTGTATGGCAATCTCTGTCATTTAGTTTTGATTTTTGCCCACTATTAGATTTACACAGAAATGTCTTTCCATGTTGTAGGTTGTCATGAGTGTTGAAACATTACTTTTTAAACATTCAGTAAGTTGGCTGACTTGGTTACTGATGCACCACCTAATCAGGCTCCCATGATCTGCCCTCTTTGGAACTCTGTTAGGTCTTTCATTGCATGTCAACCTTGGCCTCTGAATGCAAATACAAAGTGTAGATTACTCGTAAACAACCTGCACTGACACCTAGTCCATATTGAACATGCACAGTCCAGCACAACATGTGCCTTACCTGTGTTGTTGACCATCAAACACAACCATCCCATTACTACCACTGTTCACATTATTTTGTCTATCCCCTGTACTCCAGATAAGCAAGTCAGTAATTTCAGATCCAAACACATCTGTATTGGAATTAATACACAAAGTCCCCCTCCAGACATCTGTCAAATACAGCACGAGGACATCCCATTTTGGTGACTGTGACAGGACATGAGAAATTTCTGCTCTGGAGAGAAAAGTCAAATGATAAAAGCAAATTAAAGTTTTCGTCAAAAAAAATTTTCAAATAGATTGTGGTTGTCCTGGACAACAAGCTCAACAACCAGCTTTGTGGCAGTGCATAAGCTAATATTAGCGATGCAGTTGGAGAAAATAGAAGAATTAATAGTTTTGGGAAGCCAATATTAAATTTATTAACCAAATTTATGACAAAGAAGAATTTTAAAAGCCAGTGAGTTGGAACATAATCACAGTGGTCACTGAAGTTTGTAACAACATTGGATGTATTTTGCTGATGTGCCAAATAGCCAATTTCTGTTCTGTCGCTGACTCATCCTGTCTAGCATCAGGTACCAAATCATGCACCTACCTATCACATTCTCACTGCTGCACATCAGCACTGAAACACTAAGATTACAAAAAGGATAGTCGCTAATCATCTTATAGCAGAGACACCGAGTCGCAGATAGGCACAACAAAAACACTCAGAAATTGAGCTTTTGGCCAAAAGGCCTTCATCAAAAGTAGACAATACACAGACACACACACACACACACACACACACACACACACACACACACACACACACACACACATACACATGAGCGTTAAATCATGCAAATGCAACTCACACACACATGAGCTCAGTCTGTTTCTGCTGAAGCCAATTGGTCTGCTGTCAGCAGTCAGAGACTGTGGCCATGTGTGTGTGAGTTTCATTTGCATGAATCTCTATTGTTGATGAAGGCCATGTTAGGCAAAAGCTCACTTTCAGACAGTCTTTTTTGTTGTGCTTATCTGTGACTCAGTATCTCCACCATATGGTGAGTAGCAACTATTCTTTTCATAATATTGTTACATTTCATTCTGGATTTTCCATTGCTTGAAACACCAAGACCTACACAAGCAGTTCAGTGAGCTGTATGTATAATAATTTGAGTCACTCATTATGTGAAACCTGTGGTGGTGATGTGTGCAGTGTGGACATTACAAGCAATTTGACAATCAATTTATTAACATGAACTAAAGGAAAACACCAGGACATGCTTCTCAGATGCAGAAGTTCTAAATAAAGGAGTCCCTCAGGGATCCATTCTTGGGCCAATCCTCTTTCTCCTGTATATAAATGGTCCAGACCTGAACATTGAGTCACAAACACTTTTTTTTGCAGATGACACAAGCATCCTAATTACAGGAAATACCCCAAGTCAGCTTCAAACAGCTGTTAATAATACAACAGAGCAGTTAAATACATGATTTCAGGGGAATAAACTTATGATAAACACAAAAAACAACACTAAATTTCTGTTGAAAAGTTGATGCATGCTGCACCAGTGTGACAATAAACTCCAACAAAATTTCCTCTTTTCTGGAAACAAATTTTTAGGCTTATGGCTTCAAAATAGCCTACTCCAGTCCAGTCACTAACATCACCTATCCCATCAAAGCCTACTCCAGTCCGGTCACTAACATCACCTATCCCATCAAAGGCAGGGCTACCTGTGAAACCAGTCATGTGATTTACAAGCTAAGCTACAACCACTGTGCTGCATTCTATGTAGGCATGACAACTAACAAGCTGTCTGCCCACATGAACAACCACCAACAAACTGTGGCCAAAACACAAGTGGACCACCCTGTTGCTGAACATGCTGCCAAACATGATACCCCTCATCTCAATGACTACTTCACAGTCTGTGCCATGTGGATCCTTCCCACCAACACCAGCTTTTCTGAATTGCGCAGGTGGGAACTTTCCCTGCAATACATCCCATGTTCCCGTAACCCTCCTGGCCACAACCTTAAAGTCACTGTCCTCACCCATCCAGCCCCCTCCCTGTTCCCATTCCAGCATTACACACCCTTTTAATTTCTTTTTATTTATCTCATTTCCACTACTTACCCAATCCCCCCTCTGTACCTTCTCTCCTACCCTCCGTCTAAACTGCAACATTTCACTGTCCACCACTCCCACCATACTATCCCTCCCGCTCCCTGCCCCAACCTCCTCCTTACCCCCAACCAGTCGCCACACCCATCATGCACTGGTGCTGCTGCTCGCAGTGTAGTTTCAGCTCTCTGAGACTGCAGACGTGTGTGCAAGTTGCGTTTGCATGTGTGTGTGTGTGTGTGTGTGTGTGTGTGTGTGTGTGTGTCTACTGCTGATAAAGGCCTTAATGGTTGAAAGCTATAATTGTGTGAATCTTTTTGTTGTGCCTATCGCGACGCAGCATCCCCGCTATATGGTGAGTAGCAACTTTCCTTCTCTGGTACTGTTAAAATAAGTACAGGTGTCTAAGTGTTGTAAGTAAACCATGGTGCAAGGAACATTGCATGAATAATGAAAAGTCTCACAGCAACAGAAGGGTTGCATGTTGTTCTGAGAGTGTGACTTCTCTGATTAATGGCTGAACCATAGTATAATAAAGATATAGCAAACTGAACTTTATGTGCTGTTGTGTATTCTAGAACTTACCTGAAAAATTTGGGTTTGACAACAAAAGAGTAATCAGGTCTTTGGCCATAGATGGGGAAGGTTCCTTTACAGTTTTGTAGTGTTTCATATGCTGTTCATACAATGAATAAGAAACCTGCTTGTTAATTTTTTGATAGCTGGAAAGTTTAAACCTTTTATGCATGTATGGAATTATATTTCTGGGCTTAAGAGCTTTTTAGGGGATGTTTGGTTAATTTAGTCCATGTAATGGGTTTAATTTAACCGTTTAGTTTATTGATATAATGGTGATTATTGTATGGTTTGCTACCCTCGCCACTAGGCATCAGGGCCTGATGCTGAGAAGTCAGTGAAGTTTGCTCTGTAGAATTGGCGGTTATCTTCATGATCTGACCTATTGGTGAAGAACCCCCTGTGACTAGATCTTTGGGGTGGGGGCAAGAGGTGGAATCGGTACCAGTCTTTGGGGTCTATCATCTTTCTTTCTTGTGTTCTGAAATCCATAGTCTTTATTTTGCTTTCTTTCTTCTCCACCTGGAGTACCATGCCTATCCTCCAATTTACCCATAATCCAATAGTTTCCATCATGGGAACCCTTCTCCTAATCCATATATCAAAACCCGTGTTCACAGGATTGCCAGAGATGTAGCACCTTCCCTCATAATTACCAGACGAGGGTGAATTAACATGAAAGTTCATTGTAGCTTTATGAAGCTAGAAAACCAAATGATTTGTATGTTTTCTGTATTTCAGACATGTATCAAAATATGGGAATAGTATACAATTGATGCAGGCTGAAATCACTGCTACAACTGTAATTTAAGTAACAAATTGGAGTAATACTCAAAAAATAAATGTTTGATGAAAGTATACTAATACAGTTGTAACCAAAGTGTGTGATAATAATCGGATAGCAAACTTTAGTGAATATAGTGTATAAAGTCCATGAAAGGGAGAAAGGAGATACCGAGAGGAGAGGTAAGATAAGCAAGTCAGAAATTTCAGATTCCATCAGTATTGGAATTAATACATGAAGTCCATCTCCAAACATCTGTCAAATACAGCAATAGGAGATCCCACTAGATGTGACAAGAGGTGTAACCACCAGTAAAAAAGAATTTTGGGAATTCTGTGTTGTCAGTAGAGAAGCAATAATGACAGAATGGGCAGCTACAAGATCTCAGTGACTTAAACTGTGGAGTTGTCACTGGATGTCATCAGAATAACAAATTGATCAGAGACATTTCAACCCTTCTAAAGCTGCCCAGGTAAATGGTTGATTATCTTACTGCGAAGTGTAAATGCGAAGGAATAATGACAGCTAAACCAAGGTCAAGCAGACGTCATGTACTGATGGACAGGTACTGTCAAGCATTGCAGAGGATTGTTGAAAAAAAAATTGCATGAAATCAGCAGAAGGAATCACTTCCAGCAATTAAGCTAGCACAGACTGTGCATTGGGAGTTAAAAAGGATGGGGTTTGATGGTGAAATGACCACACATTTCTATAGTTAATGTTGAGGGACACTTGAGGTGATGATAAAGAGTGATGCCACTGGACAGGAGATGACTTGAAACAAGTTTTTTGTGGTGATAAATCACGTGGTACCATGTGGCAGTCCAATGGAAGGGTTCATATTTGATGAATGCCTGGAGAATGTTATGTGCCATCAAGGGTAGTGCCATAGGTGAAGTGCAGAGGAGGTTATTTTATAGTGTGGATACTTTTGTGATTAGGGTGTGGTCTCCTTACTGCACCGAACAAAGCACTAAATGCAGTAGGTTATGAACATGTTTTACAGCATTATGTACTACATATAATAGAGGAACAGTTCAGAGATGATGACTGTTTGTATGAGCTTGACAATACACACTGTCATAAAGCAGCATCTGTGATGCAATCGTTTGTGACCAATAATATTCTTGAAATGGACACACCTGTCCAGAACCCTGACCTGAACACAATGGAACATCTTTGGTGTGAGTCAGAATGTTGAATTTATTCCATACCACAGTGTTCAACATCACTACCTTCTCTGTTTTTGGCTCTTAAGGAAGAATTGCCTGCCATTCCTTCCCAGATATTCAAAAACCTTGCTGAAAATGTCCCCCAAAGAGTTCAAACGAATATAAGAAGGTGGGGTTGATGCACTGCACATTGATATCAACCAACAGCTGTCTGGATATTATTGATCATATAGAGTACTCTCAGGAGTCTTTGAAAGTTCTGGTTTGTAAAACTGTGTATTTCCTTGGTGATTGATTTTATCACCTTCTATGTTTCACACTGTGCTGCAATGCTGATTTTACATTGCTGTTGAATATTTTATGTTTTGTTTGTAGGGAAATCTCACTGTTTCCTCAGCAAAATGCAGTTGAATGGTAGCTCCATTTGCTTTCTTGATCCTTCTACAGACATGCTCCTTGGCTCCTCCAAGTTATGTCATAATTCTTCTGAGACACATGAAGTCTTCAACATCCTATATATTACTTCCATTTATTTGGAAATTCCTATTGATAGTGACATTTTGCCATATAGATTTGGTCTTTTGTACATTTACAGATGGTTCAACCCCTTCCCACCTGTGCCTGCAAACCTTTCAGTTTGTCCTTCATATGTCTGAAGTTTTGAGAAAGGAGATATACATCATCGGCAAAGTCAGTATTTTGTAGTTGGCCTGTGGCACTCCAGGTTATTCCCAATCTTTTACTTTCGTTTGTCTTTCTCATAACTTACAATTAATAACACAGATAGGGAGAGAATATAATCCTGTTTTACTCCTGACTTCATACTAACTGGTGATATCAGTTTCTCTTCACTCCCGACTTGCATTATTTTGCAAGAGTATCCATTATAAATTTCTTGCCTTATTTTTATGATCTTATCAGGTGTGCCATAGTTTTACACAGTTTTCCATGTGTTTTGTCTTGACGGTGAATCAAACATCTTCTCAAAGTCTATGAACATTAGATAAATACTAACCATACATCCATACACGGTTCAAGGATGATTCACAGTGTATTAATCTGATCTACACAGGACTGGTTTCTATGAAAGCCAGTTTGATCCCTTCACAGGTCAGTTTGTAGGCAACTGGTATATTCTGTGATCTGTCAAAGGTATTTGATTGTGTAAATCACAATACCCTTTTAAGTAAATTAGAATATTATAGTGTAACAGGAAATGCTGCAAAATGGTTCAAATCTTATATCTCTGGCAGGAAACAAAGGGTGTTATTAGGAAAGAGACATGTCTCAAGCTATCAGGCATCATCCAACTGGGAACTAATTACTTGTGGGGTCCCACAAGGTTCCATTTTGGGGCCCTTACTTGTTCTTGTGTATGTCAATGACCTTTCATCAGTAACATTACCAGATGACAAGTTCGTTTTGTTTGCTGGTGATACAAACATTGAAATAAATAGCAAATCAAGTGTAGTCTTATAAAGATCAGCCAATAAAATATTTGTGGACATTAATCACTGGTTCCTAGCCAATTCTTTGTTACTAAACTTTGAAAAAAACACTCTACATGCAGTTCAGAATTTGTAAGGTGTGTCCCATGAGTATATGCCTAACATACGATGACAAGCAGATAGAAGAAGTGGGCAGTGTTAAATTCTTAGGATTACAACTTGATAATAAGTTCAACTGGGAGGAGCACACCACAGAACTGCTGAAGCGTCTTAACAAATCTCTATTTGCAATGCGAATTGTGTCAGAAATGGGGGACATAGAAATGAATAAGCTGGCATACTATGGTTACTTTCATTCCATAATGTCATATGGGATTATTTTTTGGGGTAATTCATCAAGCCAAGCTAAAGTTTTCCTGGCACAAAAACGTGCAGTAAGGGTTATATGTGGTGTGAATTCAAGAACATCCTGCAGAAGCCTGTTTAGGAAACTAGGGGTACTAACTACTGCTTCCCAATATATTTATTCCTTAATGAAATTTGTCATTAAAAATATATCACTTTTTCAAACCAACAGCTCAATTCATAGAATCAATACTAGAAATAAGAATAATCTTCACAAGGATTTAAAGTCACTTACTCTTGTACAGAAAGGTGTGCTTTATTCGGGAACACACATTTTCAATAACTTGCCAGCACTATTTCAGTGCAGTAATGTACTACAGATTTATTACCTTATAAATAAATAAAAAACTTTTTTATTTTAAATTCAGTGCATTAGTATCTGTAAAATGATTCTTTCATATAGTGGTCATTAGAAAATGATGATCATTCCACTTGGGACCTGTGGAATGGTACGTTAGCTTATTTGTTTTAGTTATAAATATTTGTCATGTATTGTTGTTTTTCTGACATGTTCTACATCCTGGAGGACCTCCTCACTACCGATCAATTGGAATGAAAGTCAATCTAATCTAATCTAATCTAAGTTTCAAGGCAGTTCTTCATTCTATTTAGGATGAATCATTACAGTTATCATAATCACAACAGTTATCATAATTTTTCAAGTCTCCCTTCTTTGTAAGTTCTTCCATTTAGGTATTTCTTATTTCTCCCCTACTCCAGATTTTCTTGAATAGAGGGTTTTATACATCTACTGTAATTGGCAGGTCTCCTTTCAGCAGTTCTCATGGAGGAGCCTTACCATATTCCGTTTGCTTTAGGGTGACTCAGACTCTTCTAGGCATTGCAGTCTTGATTTCTACATCTACATCTATACTTTGCAAATCACTGTGAGGTGCATGTAAGAGGGTATGTCCCACTGTACTAGTTATCAGGTTTTCTTCCTATTCCATTCACAAAAGGAGTGTGGGAAGAATGATTGTTTGAATGCCCCTGTGTGTGCAATAATTAGTATTCTAATGTTATCCCTACAATCCCTGTGTGAGGAGTATGTAGGGGGTTGTAGTATATTCCTAGAGTAATCATTTAATGCCAGTTCTTCAAACATTATTAATAGATTTTCTCGTGATAGTCTACATCTGTCTTCATGACTCTTCCGTATCAGTTTGTGATGAAACAAGCTGGGATATTTTTACTTCCCCTCTTGTTTGGCCATCTGCCTCCTTAGAATTCATTTTTTCACTTTTAACTAATTACCATTAACATATGTGAATATAATCTGCATTTTCAGAAGAGAGAGAGGTTGGCCCTCAGTTTTAAAGAATATAACACCAGATCTAATTTTGTGCTTGGTTTTATGTATGTAATTGACTTTCTTATTTATTTTGACTATTCCTAGTTAGTATCTTTTGTTATAGGGTTGTTGCTGTTGTTGTTGTCTTCAGTCCTGAGACTGGTTTGATGCAGCTCTCCATGCTACTCTATCCTGTGCAAGCTTCTTCATCTCCCAGTACCTACTCCAACCTACATCCTTCTGAATCTGCTTAGTGTATTCATCTCTTGGTCTCCCTCTACTATTTTTACCCTCCACGCTGCCCTCCAATGCTAAATTTGTGATCCCCTCATGCCTCAGAACAAGTCCTACCAACCGGTCCCTTCTTCTTGTCAAGTTGTGCCACAAACTCCTCTTCTCCCCAGTTCTATTCAATACCTCTTCATTAGTTATTTGATCTACCCATCTAATCTTCAGCATTCTTCTGTAGCACCACATTTCGAATGCTTCTATTCTCTTCCTGTCCAAACTATTTATCATCCATGTTTCACTTCCATACATGGCTACACTCCACACAAATACTTTCAGAAATGACTTCCTTACACTTAAATCTATACTCGATGTTAACAAATTTCTCTTCTTCAGAAATGCTTTCCTTGCCATTGCCAGTCTACATTTTATATCCCCTCTACTTCGACTATCATAAGTTATTTTGCTCCCCAAATAGCAAAACTTCTTTACTACTTTAAGTATCTCATTTCCTAATAGAATTCCCTCAGCATCACCCGACTTAATTCGACTGCATTCCACTATCCTCGTTTTGCTTTCGTTGATGTTCATCTTATATCCTCCTTTCAAGACACTGTCCATTCCATTCAATTGCTCTTCCAAGTCCTTTGCTGTCAATGACAGAATTACAATGTCATTGGTGAACCTCAGCATTTTTATTTCTTCTCCATTAATTTTAATACCTACTCTGAATTTTTCTTTTGTTTCCTTTACTGCCTGCTCAATATACAGATTGAATAAAATCAGGGACAGACTACAACCCTGTCTCACTCCCTTCCCAACCGCTGCTTCCCTTTCATGCCCCTCGACTCGTAAATATCCTTTCGCTCTCTGTATTTTACCCCTGCCAGCTTTAGAATTTGAAAGAGAGTATTCCAGTCAACATTGTCAAAAGCTTTCTCGAAGTCCACAAATGCTAGAAACATAGGTTTGCCTTTCTTTAATCTATTTTCTAAGATAAGTTGTAGGGTCAGTATTGCCTCACGTGTTCCAACATTTCTGCGGAATCCAAACTGATCTTCCCCGAGGTCGTCTTCTACCAGTTTTTCCATTCGTCTGTAAAGAATTCACATTAGTATTTTGCAGCAGTGACTTATTAAACCAATAGTTCAGTAATTTTCACATTTGTCAACACCTGCTTTCTTTGGGATTGGAATTATTATATTCTTCTTGAAGTCTGAGGGTATTTCACCTGTCTCATACATCTTGCTCCCCAGATGGTAGACTTTTCTCAGAGCTTGCTCTCCCAAGGCCGTCAGGACTTCCAATGGAATGTCGTATACTCCTGGGGCCTTGTTTCAACTCAGGTCTTTCAGTGCTCTGTCAAACTCTTCACGCAGTATCATGTCTCCCATTTCATCTTCATCTACATCCTCTTCCATTTCCATAATACTGTCCTCAAGTACATCGCCCTTGTATAGACCCTCTGTATACTCCTTCCACCTTTCTGCTTTCCCTTCTTATAGGGTGAAATCAGTAATTCTGTTAAATTCTGCTGTTGATGTATAAACAAATATAAATTCTGTACTAATTATAAACAGTTGGAGAAACAACTAATAGTGTTCTTAAAGGATCTATTTGGCTCTATTTGAAAACATGTTAGCAAAGCTGGCTCTTAATTAATTCCAAAGTAATTAAGAGTTTTGTCCAAAGTATTGTTTGCATATTTACATTTGTTAATTTCATGATTTAAACAAATTATTTGGCCTAATTCTTGTAGTAGAAGAAACTGTTAAAAAGACAGAATTTTTTGATGTATTCAGTTAATTTAATGAGTTAAGTTTTGATTGTAATTTCCGTAAATTAAACTTCAAACAATGTAAAGTTTCAGTACCTATTATTGTGAGGAAGCATAAGGGCCCAATTTTTGGTCCTGAGACAGTCAGTCCATGGTCGAGTTTCAGACAAGGTATCTGTATTGGTTAGATCAACAACAAAGCATCCATGAAATAAGTGTAACACAATTAGGCTGTGTGTTAAAACTATGATAGTGTCTGATTCATACATACCTTTCTATTCTTCAAGAACTGTGAACTTCGTGGTTAGATTTTTAATGCTTGTAGATGTTCAATAGTGAACTAGCATAAGAGTATGTGGAAGTTTGCCTGCAAACTATTAGTGAGGTTTATGGAAAGTTAGAACAATAGTGCACTGGCCATATATAACTGTATATTATTGGGGGGGTTGTGAAAAAGTGAAAGTAAACTACTGTGAAACACAACTATGCACCTGTTAGCTACATTATTTAAAGTAGTCAGTGTTGTCCTTGCACACCTCATCTTTCAGCCAGTATCGCAACACGGTATGTCAATACTGAGGACAATAAATGAAACGAAGTAAAGCAGGCAAACAATCACAAATTCCATCAGTATCTTCTACATGTGACAATGACTCCCATCCAAGATAGCATCCTGTGTCCTCCCTACCAAAAAGTCCTCAGTCCTGTCACAAATTTCACTTGATGCTCCATATAATCGTACTTTCGATAATGAAACATAGGTATGGTACTGTGTCAAATAATTTTTGGAAATCAAAAAATACTGTCTCTACCTGGTTGCCTTGATCCAAAGCTTTCAGTATATCATGTGAGATAAGTGTGAGTTGCCTTTTACATGATTGATGTTTTCAGTGTCCATCCTGGTCGGATTTGAGGTCATTCTGTTCAAGATGTCCCATTATGTTTGAGTTCAGAATATGTTGTAAGATTCTCGAACAAATATATGTCAGGCATACTGAATGGTAGTTTTGTGGATCACTTCTGCTACCCTTCTTATAGACAGATGTGACCTGTCGTTTCTCCAAGAACTGGGCATCAATTTTTGTTCGAGGAATCTTTGATAGTTTATAGTTAGAAGAGGGGCTAACTCAGCTGCAAATTCAGTATAGATTCTGACATGGATTATTTCAGAGCCTGCAGCTTTGTTCAGTTATAACAAATTCACCTGTTTCTCAACATCACTGACATTAATACTTATTTCATTATGTTTTCAATGGTACAAGTATTAAATTGGGGCAGTTCTCCTTAGTTTGCCTTTGTAAAGGAACATTTGAAAATGGAATTAAGCATTATGGCTTTTGCTTTGCTACCCTCTATTTCTACATCTACATCTACATCTACATTTATACTCTGCAAGCCACCAAATGGTGTGTGGCGGAGGGCACTTTATGTGCAACTGTCATTAACTCCCTTTTCTGTTCCAGTCGCATATGGTTCACGGGAAGAACAACTGTCTGAAAGCCTCTGTACACGCTCAAATCTCTCTAATTTTACATTCGTGATCTCCTCAGGAGGTATAAGTAGGGGGAAGCAATATATTCGATACCTCATCCAGAAACGCACCCTCTCGAAACCTGGCGAGCAAGCTACACCGCGATGCAGAGCGCCTCTCGTGCAGAGTCTGCCACTTGAGTTTGCTAAACATCTCCGTAACGCTATCACGGTTACTAAATAACCCTGTGACAAAACGCGCTGCTCTTCTTTGGATCTTCTCTATCTCCTCTGTCAACCCGATCTGATACGGATCCCACAGTGATGAGCAATACTCAAGTATAGGTCGAACGAGTGTTTTGTAAGCCACCTCCTTTGTAGATGGGCTACATTTTCTAAGGACTCTCCCAATGAATCTCAACCTGGCACCCGCCTTACCAACAATTAATTTTATATGATCATTGCACTTCAAATCGTTCCGCATGCATACTCCCAGATATTTTACAGAAGTAACTGCTACCAGTGTTTGTTCCACAATCATATAATCTTACAATAAAGGATCCTTCTTTCTATGTACTCGCAATACATTACATTTGTCTATGTTAAGGGTCAGTTGCCACTCCCTGCACCAAGTGCCTACCCGCTGCAGATCTTCCTGCATTTCACTAAAATTTTCTAATGCTGCAACTTCTCTGTATACTACAGCATCATCCACGAAAAGCTGCATGGGACTCCCGACACTATCTACTAGGTCATTTATATATATTTTGAAAAGCAATGGTCCCATAACATACCCCTGTGGCACGCCAGAGGTTACTTTAACGTCTGAAGATGTCTCTCCATTGATAACAACATGCTGTGTTCTGTTTGCTAAAAACTCTTCAATCCAGCCACACGGCTGGTCTGATATTCCGTAGGCTCTTACTTTGTTTATCAGGCGACAGTGCGGAACTGTATCAAGCGCCTTTCGGAAGTCAAGGAAAATAGCATCTACCTGTGAGCCTGTATCTAACATTTTCTGGGTCTCATAAACAAATAAAGTGAGTTGGGTCTCACACGATCGCTGTTTCCGGAATCCATGTTGATTCCTACAGAGTAGATTCTGGGTTTCCAAAAACGACATGATACTCAAGCAAAAACATGTTCTAAAATTCTACAACAGTTCAACGTCAGAGATATAGGTCTATAGTTTTGCACGTCTGCTCGACGACCCTTCTTGAAGACTGGGACTACCTGTGCTCTTTTCCAATCATTTGGAACCTTCCGTTCCTCTAGAGACTTGCGGTACACGGCTGTTAGAAGGGGCGCAAGTTCTTTTGCGTACTCTGTGTAGAATCGAAATGGTATTCCGTCAGGTCCAGTGGACTTTCCTCTGTTGAGTGATTCCAGTTGCTTTTTCTATTCCTTGGACACTTATTTCAATGTGAGCCATTTTTTTGTTTGTGCGAGGATTTAGAGAAGGAACTGCAGTGCAGTCTTCCTCTGTGAAACAGCTTTGGAAAAAGATGTTTAGTATTTCAGCTTTACGCGTGTCATCCTCTGTTTCAATCCCATCATCATCCCGGAGTGTCTGGATTTGCTGTTTCGAGCCACTTACAGATTTAACGTAAGACCAGAACTTCCTAGGATTTTCTGTCAAGTCGGTACATAGAATTTTACTTTCGAATTCACTGAATGCTTCACGCATAGCCCTCCTTACGCTAACTTTGACATTGTTTAGGTTCTGTTTGTCTGAGAGGTTTTGGCTGCGTTTAAACTTGAAGTGAAGCTGTTTTTGCTTTCGCAGTAGTTTCCTAATTTTGTTGTTGAACCACGGTAGGTTTTTCCCATCCCTCACAGTTTTATTCGGCACGTACCTGTCTAAAATGCATTTTACAATTGCCTCAAACTTTTTCGAGAAACACTCAACATTGTCAGTGTCGGAACAGATATTTTCGTTTTGATCTGTTGGGTAGTCTGAAATCTGTCTTCGATTACTCTTGCTAAACAGATAAACCTTCCTCCCTTTTTTTATATTCCTATTAACTTCCATATTCAGGGATTCTGCTACGGCCTTATGATCACTGATTCCCAGTTCTGCACTTACAGAGTCGAAAAGTCCGGGTCTGTTTGTTATCAGTAGGTCCAAGATGTTATCGCCACGATTCGGTTCTCTGTTTAATTGCTCGAGGTAATTTTCGGATAGTACACTCAGTATAATGTCACTCGATGCTCTGTCCCTACCACCCGTCCTAAACATCTGAGTGTCCCAGTCTATATCTTGTAAATTGAAATCTCCACCTAAGACTATAATATGCTGAGAAAATTTATGTGAAATGTATTCCAAATTTTCTCTCAGTTGTTCTGCCACTAATGCTGCTGAGTTGGGAGATTGGTAAAAGGAGCCAATTATTAATCTAGCTTGGTTGTTGAGTGTAACCTCCACCCACAATATTTCACAGGAACTATCCACTTCTACTTCACTGCAGCATAAGCTACTACTAACAGCAACAGAGATGCCACCACCGGTTGCATGCAATCTATCCTTTCTAAACACCGTCTGTGCCTTTGTAAAAATTTCGGCAGAATTTATCTCTGGCTTCAGCCAGCTTTCTGTACCTATAATGATTTCAGCTTTGGTGCTTTCTATCAGCGCTTGAAGTTCCGGTACTTTACCAATGCAGCTTCGACAGTTTTTAATTACAATACCGATTGCTGCTTGGTCCCCGCATGTCCTGACTTTGCCCCGCACCCTTTGAGGCTGTTGCCTTTTATGTACTTGCCCGAGGCCATCTGACCTAAAAATTCGCCCAGTCCACACCACACATCCCCTGCTACCCGTGTAGCCGCTTGCTGCATGTAGTGGACTCCTGACCTATCCAGCGGAACCTGAAACCCCACCACCCTATGGCGCAAGTCGAGGAATCTGCAGCCCACACGGTCGCAGAACTGTCTCAGCCTCTGATTCAGACCCTCCACTCGGCTCTGTACCAAAGGTCCGCAGTCAGTCCTGTCAACGATGCTGCAGATGGTGAGCTCTGCTTTCATCCCGCTAGCGAGACTGGCAGTCTTCACCAAATCAGATAGCTGCCGGAAGCCAGAGAGGATTTCCTCTGATCCATAGCAACACACATCACTGGTGCCGACATGAGAGACCACCTGCAGATGGGTGCACCCTGTACCCTTCATGGCATCTGGAAGGACCCTTTCAACATCTGGAATGACTCCCCCCAGTATGCACATGGAGTGCACATTGGATTTCTTCCCCTCTCTTGTTGCCATATCCCTAAGGGACCCCATTACGCTCCTGATGTTGGAGCTCCCAACTACCAGTAAGCCCATCCTCTGCGACTGCCCGGATCTTGCAGACTGAGGGGCAACCTCTGGAACAGGACAAGCAGCCATCTCCGGCCGAAGATCAGTATCAGCCGGATACAGAGCCTGAAACCACTTCATCAGACAAACTGGAGAGACCTTCCCTTCAGCCCTCCGGAATGTCTTTCGCCCCCTGCCACACCTTGAGACAACCTCCCACTCTACCACGGGTGAGGGATCAGCCTCAATGTGGGCAGTATCCCGGGCAGCCACAGTCGTAGTCCGACACTGGCCGTTCAAAACAAAAACAGAAGACAGACGACTAAGCGAATTTACACTATTCAGGTACTAAAATGTGATGCTACATCTCTCAAATACGATAATACGCCCGAAATTTATGAATTAAACAATGCAAGTACCAAAACATGCAAATAAATTAAGAATTAAACTATGTAACAAATGAGTGACCTAGGAGTATATGACTTTCTGCTGGCAGCTGCTTAACCAATGGCGGCAGGGAGTTCTTGTCTCACTTGCTGGGGACTGGACACTAACTCCTGGTGCCCCTAACAGCCTTTACATACAACCAGAACTTCTTTGGGTTCTGTGAAAGGTCACTAGACAACATCCTCCCAGGTATCTTGTATTCATCTACCTTCTTATCTTAACCTTAATTAGTATCTCTTCAATATGGTCATGCGATCTTTCTCATTGTTCAGGCTCATTTGTCAGCAGTGCAGGGTGGAGCACAGTAAATTTTTGAATTGGGAATGAAGTAAAAAAAAAATGAACATTTAGAAACTTACATTTTTATTTTCTCATATTGGACAATAATCAAAGTTTCTAATTATATGGTTTAAACAGTATATCTGGCAAATGGTTACTTTCACAATCCATGCACTGCTGCACTCTTTTTTCTGATTCTCATGCACTCTTTCAACTGTGTCTTCTGGTATTCTCACCATTTCAGCCTAAATATTGTTCTGTAGGTTTTCCAGGATGTTGGGACAGTTTCAAAACACCTTTTACTTCTGGTGACCTCAAAGGGAAAAATCACATGGGGGTAAGGCTGGTGACTGTGCGGGCCAGTTGAGATCTCCCATCTGAGAGATAAGCCGTCAAGGAAATGTTTGCCTCAAAAAATTCATGGCAATGCCCGCTGTATGTGCAGTGGCATCATCTTGTTGAAACCATGTATCCTGTAATTGCATTACCTCAAAAACTTGCTGGAAAAACTCTTGCAGCTTAGTTAAGTAATGATCCAAATTCACAGTTACAGAATGACAATTTTCCTGGAAAATGTAAGGACCAATGATGCCTTCTAGTGATGTGGTACACCACTCACTAATGCTGTCTGAGTGCAGGGATCTCTGGTGAATTTGCCTGGGGTTTGTGTTACTCCAGGACTGCATATTCTGTTTGTTTACTGAATCACTGAGGTGAAAATGTGCCTCATCAGAAAAGAACACATTTATGTTATGGGGAATGGTTACAAGCATGTCTTCACAAGATGTTCTTCATGTTACATAATGCCACACTGGCAGTTGCTGGACCATGCACATTTTATATGGGTGAAAATTCAGTTCATTATGAAGAACACAGTGGAGAGAACATCTTGAAATGCTGAGCAAGTGATGTGTCTCTGAGCTGAGCATTTTAGAGATTGCAGTACTACTGCTCTAACTCATTTGACATTTTGTGGTGTTGTAAAGCTTATCGCAGGTCCTCTACATATAGATGACACGTCCCCTGTTATTCTGAATGCACTTACCCAATTTAAAATTGATTGCCATCCAGGAACACGTCTGCATGGGGGTACTGCAAATTTCAAATGGAAAACATGCATCGAGTGAGAATTTGAGGAATACACTTCAACACAAAATGAGTGCTCCTCATGTGTCCACTCCATTACTACAACTTAACAACAATTGAATACAAACCTCCCATTGGTTGCTATAAACCAATCCCACTCTCCCCTCTATTTGACCAACAGTGCTGCCAAAACATGAAATGTAAAAAAGCAATTTACCGTGCTCCACCCTATGTTTCTGCCTTGCTTTCCACTGGATGGTTTATTGGTACCTTCATCTTCCCTAATATGCTTGTGCTGTGCTAGAACTCCTTCATGTCTTCTTTTCATGCAGCCCTCCCAGCTCTTCATCCAAAATCATTTGTCCATATCCTTCAGTCTGATCTCACACTACTTTTCATATCTTGATCTACTGTGGTATACTCTACATGGAGCTCAGTCTTTTTCTCCATGGGTTTTACAGTGTTCAGATTTACAATCAGATTTTTCCTTTATCTCAATTTTTTCCACATGTCTTCACTTATCCAATCGTTTCTTTTACTGTCTCTGAATCCAATTGCCTCTTTGGCAGTTTCAGGAATCACTCCCTTGACTTTCTGCCATTGGACTTCTGTTCCATCCTCTATTGCATTGAGTGCTACACATGTAGTTTGCATTTCTGGTCCAAATTCCTGCTTGACCTCAGGGTCCTTTAGTTTCGAGATGTCAAACTCCTTCTTTTGGACATAAAATTGTTTTTTTGTAGCTAAGATTTTCAGATGCACTTTAGCTAACATCAGATGGTGAACATGCCTGTATGAGCTCCACTTCTGTTTCTAACATCTAGCAACATCAAACAATGGAAAATCCAGGGCAGAATGTAATAATATTATGAAAAGGATAGCTGCTACTCACCATATAGTGGAGATGCTGAGTTGCAGACAGGCACAACAAAAAGACTGTCACAAAATGAGCTTTTGGCCAATAAGGCCTTCATCAGAAACAGACAACAGACTCACACTCACACAAATCCAACTCACACACAAATGACCACAGTCTCTGGTACCTGACCGAGCGAGGTGGCGCAGTGGTTAGCACACTGGACTCGCGTTCGGGAGGACGACGGTTCAATCCCGTCTTCGACCATCCTGATTTAGGTTTTCCGTGATTTCCCTAAATCACTTCCGGCAAATGATGGGATGGTTCCTTTGAAAGGGCACGGCCGATTTGCTTCCCCATCCTTCCCTCACCCGAGCTTGCACTCCATCTCTAATGACCTCGTTGTCGACAGGACGTTAAACACTAATGTCCTTCTCCTCCTCCTCTCTGGTACCTGAAGCCAGACTATGAGCAGCAGTGCATGGTGAGAGAGGTAATTGGATGGTGGTAAGGAGGAGGCTTGGGTGGGGAGGGGTAGGGATAGTGGGGTAGGGGTGGGGGTTGTAAAGTGCTGCTAGTGGGAGCATGCATGTGCGAGATGGAAAGAGGGTAGGGCAGGTAAGTGCATTTGGCATGTTAGACAGAGGGTGGGGAAAAGTTGGTGTTGGTGGGAAGGATCCAGATGCCACAGGCTGTGAAGCAGTCATTGAAATTAAGAACATAGTGTTGTGCATCTTATTCAGCAACAGGGTGGTCCAGTTGTTTCTTGATCACAGTTTGTCAGTGCCCATTCATGTGGACGTACAGCTTGTTGGTTGTCAGGTCCATGTAGAATGCAGCACAGTGGTTGCAGCTTAGCTTGTTGATCACATGACTGGTTTTGCAGGTAGCCCTGCCTTTGATACGATAGGCTATGCTTGTGACTGTACTGGTGGAAGGATGTATGAGACAGGTCTTGCATCTAGGTCTATTACAGAGATATGAGCTATGAGGAAAGGGGTTGGGAGCAGGACTCTCATAGGAATGGGTGAGGATGTAGTTTACGTTTATGTTCGGTGGGAGGCGGCATACCACTGGGGGAGGGGGAATATTAGTGAGTGGGAGATTCCTCATTTCAGAGCATGACGAGAGGTTGTTGAAACCCTGGTGGAAACTGTGATTCAGTTGCTCCAGTCCAGGGTGCTACTGAGTCATGAGGGAAATGCTCCTCTGTGGCCAGGTAGTAGAACTCTGGTAGGTAATGGTTGACAGGAGAGGTAAGGCACGGGAGATCTCGCCCCTGCCATAATGGTATTCTGCTGCCCACTGAGCCTACACAATATCCTTATCCATTCCTATACAACCCTGCTCCCAACTGCTTGCCTCATGATTCATATCCCTGTAATACATATAGATGTGTGCCATACATCCTCCCACTACCACCAACTCCAGTCCGGTCACAAACATCACCTCTCCAATCAAAGGCAGGGCTATTTGTGAAACAAGTCATGTGATCTACAAGCTAAACTGCAACCACTGTGCTGCATTCTATGTGGGCATGGCAACCATCAAGCTGTCTGTCCACATGAATGGTCACCAACAAACTGTGGCCAAGAAACAACTGGACCACCCTGTTGCTGAACACACTGCCCAACACAATGTTCTTCATTTCAGTGACTGCTTCCAGCCTGTGCCATCTGGATCCTTCCCACTGTAATCTTACCCTCCCACACATTACCATTAAATCCCTCTTGTCTGTTCATTATTTTCAAAAGCTTCGAGAGGCGTAAGATATACAAAAGAAAATCTTTTTACTTATATTCATTACTTCACTTTTGTTACCTCCAAGTCTTGTGTCTAGGGTAAATTCTTGAGGCTGTAGTTTTTACAATGTTGTGAGTTCTTTTTGAACTGAATAACGGATGAAGACTTGGCTCTTGCTATGAATATCTGTTTATTTTACTGCATTCTTCTTTATCACACTGACTTTACAATTCCACTTTAGAACATGAATTCACATTGTTCTTGAAATGATTAGAAATTCGTCTATGTCCATCAGAGGGCATGCCCACCACTACTATCATTTGCGGTACCTACAATATTCCAAAGAGTTAGAAAGCAAAAGAGTTTACAAACTTTCTTGACCAAAGAAGAATCTTCACTAAAATATATCCCTATTTTGTAAATGAGTCCAGAAATAAATTTAATAACTCGCATTAGATTGTGCAATTAATAACATAAATTTTAAGTACGCTACAAATTTCATAATTTCAAATGTTTTTAAAGGAGAGTAATTTTAACTGTACGTACAGAATACTAACAAATTAATTTCTTTTTGCATATTTTAGCATGAAACATAACACATCATATACGAAATCATATGAAGTTCCTTCAGTTAGACAGCTGGTATAATATTCACCTACACAAGAATCTATAACGGTACAGCCTCCCCCAGGACTCGTATGAAATGTCTGATACCACTGTTTTTATATGCATCCGGATAGTTATCAGACAATTCAATGCTTCCTAAGGCCTTGTATATGCATCTATATATATGTATATATATATCATTCCTGTCCTATTTGATAGAAAACTTGATATTCATCGCGAAGGCATGTGGAATGTTCTAGAAGGACCTGTGTTGTCGTAATTATTGGTGGATTGTTGTCACTGATAAAATTATGTACATATACTAAATTAAGTAACTAATCAAGAAATTGAAGTAATAAGTCCTTAGCAATAAATAACTAGAGACTGCAAAGATGTTAGTATGAGAAATCAATGCTTCCAATTAACAAAATGATAATCTAAAAATCCAGTAACAGAAGACCTCACTATCTTGAGAAACAGCTTAAAAGTTATTACCAACCGATATATTTTCATTTGTTATTTACTTTTACGTCTGCCTCTGTAATTAATATTCTTTGTAATTACACTTTTAATTAACTCTCCAATTGTTTACATCTCACAGTTTTCTAGTTTCCAATTTGAGGCCTTCTATTTATTTAATAAGATCAAGCACAAGTCCTGTACTACCATTACATGTTAGTAACCAAATTGAAACTGTAATTAGTTATGTAACTAAAATAATATGAGAGACATTATTGTAATTAAAGTTCAGAATGACTTTCTTATGGAAAACTAAAGATATCACTATAAAAGATTGTCATTGAATATCGTATTTTATACGTTATTTGACTGTAACATTAGTTTCTTTACATTTTGAAAATTTTAATTGTAAGATCAAAATCGTACAACATTAATAATGCTTTATTTTGGAAGCTATTGTTAAAATTCTATATAAAGTGATGGTGTGATGCTGGGACAAGTCAGTTTACAAGTTACTTTTGGAAATCAAAGAGATCAGTGAAGTCTGTCCGTGTTTTGTTTACATGATGAGTGCGCAGATTGGATGTCAATTAATGTGAATAAATTTTGTGAAGCATGAAGATTTCCCATTCATTCATCATTGGACCAGGCAGAAGAAACTTAAGCAAAATTCAACATGAATCGTTAAAAATCGATAGTATACATGGTACTGGTTATTTCTATAAAAAAAGGGTAATGATAGAGGAGGGTGACCCATTACAATAGCCCCCTCACAAAATTTGGAAACAGACTGCTTTCAGTATTTTGTGACAGTCTATAAGCTTTGCCAAATGGTGTACAAAATGATGCCCAGGATAGCAGATGGATGTATAGAAGTATCCAATACATAACATATTACAAAGAACATAAGAAAACTATCTACTATACAAATCATAATCTATACATATATCAGGATATGGCATTCAGATTTTCAGATCTGTGGAACATACTGTCACAATACAAATAATACAAGGCCAAATTACAATGTTATACCAGTAAACTATAAAAATAATCACAGAGACAAAGTAAATTACTAGAATTTATAAATTTTAAGTGCCAAATGGTGTACAAAATGATGCCCAGGATAGCAGATGGATGTATAGAAGTATCCAATACATAACATATTACAAAGAACATAAGAAAACTATCTACTATACAAATCATAATCTATACATATATCAGGATATGGCATTCAGATTTTCAGATCTGTGGAACATACTGTCACAATACAAATAATACAAGGCCAAATTACAATGTTATACCAGTAAACTATAAAAATAATCACAGAGACAAAGTAAATTACTAGAATTTATAAATTTTAAGTTAAGATCTATGCAACCAAACCTTAAAACTCTTCAAAAGTGAAGAGAAAAAATTTCAGAGCCTAAGTGTACAACGAGTGAGCCGACTTGAAAAACTCACAACTATCTACATCTACAGTTATACTCCGCAAGCCAACCAACGGTGTGTGATGGAGGGCACTTTACCTGCCACTGTCATTACCTCCCATTCTGTTCCAGTCGCGTATGGTTCACGGGAAGAATGACTGTCTGAAAACCTCCGTGCACGCTCTAATCTCTCCAATTTTACATTCATGATCTCCTCGGGAGGTATAAGTAGGGGGAAGCAATATATTCAATACCTCATCCAGAAATGCACCCTCTCGAAACCTGGGGAACAAGCTACACCGCGATGCAGAGCGCCTCTCTTGCAGAGTCTGCCACTTGAGTTTGCTAAACATCTCAGTAACGCTATCACGGTTACCAAATAACCCTGTGACAAAACGCGCTGCTCTTCTTTGGATCTTCTCTATCTCCTCCGTCAACCCGATCTGGTATGGATCCCACAGTGATGAGCAATACTCAAGTATAGGTCAAACGAGTGTTTTGTAAGTCACGTCCTTTGTTGATGGACTACATTTTCTAAGGACTCTCCCAATGAATCTCAACCTGGTACCCACCTTACCAACAATTAATTTTATATGATCATTCCACTTCAAATCGTTCCGCATGCATACTCCCAGACATTTTACAGAAGTAACTGCTACCAGCGTTTGTTCCGCTATCATATAATCACACAATAAAGGATCCTTCTTTCTATGTATTTGCAATACATTACATTTGTCTATGTTAAGGGTCAGTTGCCACTCCCTGCACCAAGTGCCTATCCGCTGCAGATCTTACTGCATTTTGCTACAATTTCCTAATGCTGCAACTTCTCTGTATACTACAGCATCATCCGCGAAAAGCCGCATGGAACTTCTAACTATATATATAAAATAGAAAGAAACTTCCACAGACACAAGTAGCTGCTTGTGTCTGTGTATATATTAAAAACAAAGATTCCAAGACTTACCAAGCGGGAAAACGCTGACAGACAGGCACAAGAACAAAACACACAAACACACACACAGAATTACTAGCTTTCGCAACCGATGGTTGCTTCTTCAGGAAGGAGAGGGAAAGACGAAAGGATGTGGGTTTTAAGGGAGAGGGTAAGGAGTCATTCCAATCCCGGGAGCGGAAAGACTTCCCTTAGGGGGAAAAAAAGGACAGGTGTACACTCGCACACACACACACACACACACACACACACACACACACACACACACACACAAGGTCTGTGTATGTGCGGATGGATATGTGTGTGTGTGTGCGAGTGTACACCTGTCCTTTTTTTCCCCTAAGGGAATTCTTTCCGCTCCTGGGATTGGAATGACTCCTTACCCTCTCCCTTAAAACCCACATCCTTTCGTCTTTCCCTCTCCTTCCTGAAGAAGCAACCATCGGTTGCGAAAGCTAGCAATTCTGTGTGTGTGTTTGTGTGTCTTGTTCATGTGCCTGTCTGCCGGCGGTTTCCCGCTTGGTAAGTCTTCGAATCTTTGTTTTTATTATATTTTTCCCATGTGGAAGTTTCTTTCTATTTTATATATATATATGTGTGTGTGTGTATGTGTGTATTCTGGGTGCAGACCAGAAGAATATACTCAGTCATGAGTAGGAATCAATCAGCCATGTAAACCATAGTATTTATGGATATGTTGACTCATGAAAGAATAAACTTATGGATAAATATTAGGACCTGAGTTTACTATGTGGGTACCAACCCATGAATCCAAATCACAACGGGTACAAACCAGCAAAAATGTTTCTACACAACAAAATGAATAAAGCTCATAATCATATCAATTTATTCAATTATATTCAAAGAGTAACCATAAGAAGCATCTACCCTCAATCAAAGGTTGTATGCTCTTTTAAGTACACACACAGTCACGGTAACAAGGAGCACCCAAAACGGAGCTAAGCATAAGTCTCTCCACAACTGCAGATCCAACCAGATACAATATGAAATACTGAGGATACATCCAAGTAAACACAGTCATAAATAGTTTTGAATGATGACACAATCCAGTAGCTTGAGAACCAAAATCAGAGTATGAAAGCAGACATGTATACATTCTGTTATATTGTTCATACTAGTAAATGTCTTCCACACTATTTGCTAATTGTCCATACAACTAACCTATGTACATAAAGACCTAGAAGATTCATTTACAAATGATAAAAAAAATTACATACTGATTTAAAGTACATAATGTATTGGAAAGTCAATCCCCCTAGATGCATTTATACTGAATAACACTGCCTTTAGCAGTCTTGACTAACAGTTCACAAATATCAATCACAACACAGACCCACTCAACAGATGCTTGGGTGCATTACCCAGCACCCATGATCTCTTGCAAGCTGACTAGTCCAGCAGGGTAGAGTCATACAGCATTGTGGGGAGTGGATCTGCCCACATCTTTCAGTTTTGTCCCTAGAGTTCTCATCACATGTTCCAACGAATAGGTAATTTCCTGCCTAGCATCCACATCAAATCCTGGAACATTGTTTTGTGGACTAAATATGCTGTTCAATGCCTCCTTCACATCACTTGAGATATGTTCTCCTTAATAATTTTTTAAGGTTAATATGGGATTTATGTAAGCTGAGCTCAAAAAGTGTTCACATATGAAACAGTAATAAGCAGAGGTGAATGCAATGAAAAAAAGAAAAAAAAGCAACTAAAATGGTGATACACACTCATATACTAAGATACTATTCCTAATTATGAACATTGTCCAATTTCAGAATTGTAAAAGGATCTACTCATTTAGTCTCGTGGTATATATGTATCAAATTCTAAAGCACAAATCTATTACAGAACATAATTATATAGTGTATCATAGATTTTAACTCAGTCAATAGATAAGACAAAACTTTAGAAAGCACATCATATTACATACTAAATTCCAGACAAACAAAACACAGTTATCTAGTCTTGTGAATCTACAGAGACATTTAAACTCAGTCGTTGGATAAGATACATTCATGGTGAACAAAACACAGTTATGTAGTCTTAAAAATCTACAAACATAGTGAATATTTTCCTCTAGACTGGGTATCATTATGCATTCATGTTCATATCTCTTGTCCTCTATACCAAACATTAACAGTACTTGACATCTTACATACTTGCTTTGTTTATCAGTAGCTCCTTTTACGTTTACAACTGCAATGGACATTTCCACAAAATTCTTAAACACGAGTAAATATACTAAATTTTATCTATAAATTGTTCAAATATACCACAAATTGGGCTACCTCTACAGTCCAACAGTTCCCTTCCCAATGATCAATCTTAATCTTAATGTAAGGACATCGAAAATCTGAATCATCATTTTTGTTATTGGTCACGTCATGTATGAGATCGCTCTTAATTTCATCAAATGTTACATCTACACTGTATTTGTAGGGTTTTATCAATGTTACTGGTACCATTGCATTAAATTGGTTACACATGTTGCCAGGTAAAGATTGAAGACACTGAATGGGTTCCATAGCACAACTAACTTCACTTATTACAGAAGAATACAAAATTTCAAAATTACATTTCCTACATAGATCTTCTTTCACTTCATTCCATCAATTTGGATACAAATTTTGACTAATCACAGCTAACTTACTCCAGAATGCACATTTATCCACATTATCATCAATCTGGTCCCAAAAAATTTTCAAAACATTTTCACCTTTCTTCTCTAGGCTTAGAGATAACTCACCTTTACTATTTGGATCATTACTCTGCATGACATTAATGAAAATCTGTGTTGACTGGACTGGTATTCCATGATTCTCACTTAGGACTGGCATTCCATGGTTCCCACTTACATCACCACTTATCTTGCCAGTATTCTCAAATAACTTCATTATTCTTAAACTCAACAAAAACCTGATATCATCATCATCATATTCTTCCAAAATAACTTCATCAGCAACGTCATTAACAACACAAGTCTCACCTGCATCAAAGTCACACACCTCACCTACATTCATTTGCAGTAAGCTACCAGTCTCAGACTTAACAACCTCTGTTATTTCACAGCTCTCATTCACATGTACATAAAAAATACCACATAATTCAGATCCAATACAGTGATTACCTGTTTTACATACATCAATAACACTGTCTTATGACCAACAGAAGAAAACATTAGTACACACTACATCAAAATTCTCTTTACTGTCACATTCTGGTTTGTGATTAGTACCTACACCATTATAATTACACACAGTATTCCAAAACTTTTGATCAAAACATAAATGAGAAATCTGATGTTCCTTCTGCTCAACTTAGATACCTCTGCCACATTATGAATACTGTTATTATTGTCTGATTGTAAGTGTAAGTTGGGGGCCCTCTCCTTGTTGTGTTTCTTTACCCCAAAACTGTGAACCTTCCTTGAGGTGGACCACTGGTTCCCGAATAGTTGCCTCTGCAATTGTTTCTCCTATTAAATTGCCCATGGTTATCCTGACTGTTCCTATTGTGCTAATGTTCTATATTTCTGTCTCTATTACATTTTGACCCTGATAGAAATTACCATTATCTCTGTTTCTGTAGTTGTTACCACTGTGATCTCTATCATTACGATTGTTATGGTACATGCTTCTTTCTTCTACCCTATCCAGCCTGTCAACATATCATAAAAATTCTTCAAGGCAATCATCAGGTCTGTGTACTATTTCCCACTGCAACTTTTGTGGTAATCTCCTTTTTAGTGCATCAATCCTCAGTCAAAGTCATTTCGTCAAGTGACCTGTCAAGGTACACTAATTTTGTAAGTTGATTCTTACAAAAATTCTTTCGGTGTGCCATCCATATTCCTATAATTTGGTCCATTCAGAAATTTACTTTTAATTCTCCTTTCTTCAGCTTCTGACCAAAATTTATTTAAAAACCTTTTTTCAAAACTTTCTTATGTTTCCCACTGACTTAAATTTAGATTTATCCAAGACAGAGCTTTTAATGAATTTAAGTTTTCTATTGTCACTCATGCCTGACACAAAACTATATCTACAGTGGTGTAGAAAATCCAATGGATGTAAACTGTCTGATGGGAAACTTGATTGAAATGTTGGACCACCCAATACCATTGTTTGAATGCAGATTGTTGTGAATGCAATTTTCCTAAACTACTGAATTTTTTTGATGTAGTTCATTTACATTATTTGTCCTACTGTTTTCAAGATTTAATTTTTTTGATCTAAACTACTAAATTCTATTCTATTCTGTTCTATTCTATTCTATTCTATTCTAAAGTTCTGTTCCATATTTCCTTTACAGTCTTCTGTTGAACTCTGACATCATTAACATTTTTCTCCTGTTGTGACAATTGTGCAACTAACTCAGTTTCCAAAACAATAAATTTATTTTCTAAGACATCGACTTTTTCATTCACACTTTTTAATCATTCTGACAACCTATTTTTTAGTTCTGAAACCTGATTACTAAGATGGTCTCTTTGGTATTGTACCCTGTCCATTTTATCATTGTTTTCAGTTTTCAGGTCATTTAATTGTCCTGACAGTGAAGTAAATTTTTCAGTTAAACGATCATTAGCTGCACTAAATATTCTGTTATTGTCTGTGTTCATTTCCTTTAATTTTACTAATATCAATTGCAAAATATCAATTTTAACTGTTTCTTTGCTGATTACACTTTCACTTGGTTCAAACATGTCTAGGCTACGTCCTACAGCTTTCACTTCATCACCACTACCCTCATATCTATTCATTTTCCTAGCAATCACATGAGCCCACCAAGAAAAGTTAATTTTACAAATGGTTTCCACTTATATTTTCTGATGTCCTTTGTAATACTTGTCAAGTCCTCTTTCAATACATCTGGTCCATCATTGTTGATATTATTTCATCACTGTTGATATGAATTTGTTGGGCAGCACTCAGGTGTTTTTTTTGTTGAGTGATTGAAGTTCATTTACATAAAAATACACAGATAATTATTCTTTCTTCTCCTGCGACAGACAAAACTTCTTTATCAGTCAACATATCATGGATGACGCCCACACTTGTAATCTTAACCTCCACAAATCACCATTAAATTCCTCATAGCTTGTTCGTTTTTTTCAAAAGCTTCAAGAGCCCTTATGATATACAAAAGAAAAACTTTTAACTTATCTTCATTATTTCGTTGTTATTGGCTCCAAGTCTAGCATCTAGGGTGCATTCTTGGGGCTGTATTTTTTATAACATTGTGGGTTTATGTTGAACTGAATAACTGATGAAGATTTAGCTGCTGGTAAACCTTTTGGGATGTGAGGTCATTGTCCAAGAAACAATTCTGTTCCTGATGTTTCATCCATGACTGCACTGGACATCCTCAGAGGAGCTTGTTCACTTCCTGAGGGTGTCCAGTGCAGCCCTGGATGAAATGTCAGGAACAGAAGAGTTTCTTGTACCAAGACCTCACATCCAGCAGCTACGTCATCCAGTCATCAAAGCCTTCATTCTTTGATGATGAAGATTTATCTGTTGCTATGAATATCTGTTTATTTTACCACATTCTTCTTTATCACACTGACTTTACAATTCCACTTTAGAACATGAATTCACATTGTTCTTGAAATGATTAGAAATTCATCTATGTCCATTAGAGGGCATGCCCACCATTTCTATCATTCTGTGGTACTCCCAATATTCCAAAGAGTTTACAAAGCAAAAGAATTTACAAATTTTCTTCACTAAAGAAGAAGCTTCAATAAAAATATCATTATTTTTTTAAATGAGTCCAGAAATAAATTTAATAATTCACATTAGATTGGGCAATTAATTTTGTAATTTCAAATACTTTTAAAAGATGAGTAATTTTAACTGTACTTACATAGTATGAACAAATTAATTTCTTTTTACATATTTTAGCTGCAAACACAGCACATTGTATACAAAATCATATGAAGTTCTTTCATTTAGACCGCTGGTATAATGTTCATGTGTAGAAGAATCAATAGTATACATGATACTGCTTATTTATATAAAAAAATCATATTACAGGAGGGTGACCCAACACAACCAGCAACAGTTTTTCTGAATAGGAGAAGTGAGAACTCTCCCTGCAATATATCCTACATTCCTGTAATCCTCCTGGTCTCAACCTTCATCAGTCGTTGTCCTGGCCCATCTAGCCCTTTTCCTGTTCCCATTCCAGCATTACACAACCCTCTATTCCACCAACACACCTAGTCTATATACATCCCTCCTTTTCCGCTACCCCACCTCTCTCCCTCAACCTCTGTCTAACCTCCCAACTGCATCCACTTGGTGCAGGGAGTGGCAACTGACCCTTAACATGTATTGCGAATACACAGAAAGAAGGATCCTTTATTGCATAATTATTTGATAGTGGAACAAACACTGGTAGCAGTTACTTCCGTAACTTCCCCCTACTTATACCTCCTGAGGAGATCACAAATGTAAAATTAGAGGGATTAGAGTGTGCACGGAGGCTTTCAGACAGCCGTTCTTCCCGCGAACCATATGCGACTGGAATAGGAAAGGGAGGTAATGACAATGGCGCGTAAAGTGCCCTCCGCCACACACCGTTGGGTGGCTTGCGGAGTATAAATGTAGATGTAGATGTAGATGTATTACTATACTCCACCACTACTGTACTATCCTTACTGCTCCTTGCCCCAGCCGTCCACACCCCCATCCAATTGCCTCTCTCATCATGCGCTGCTGCCCGCAGTTTGGCTTCAGTTGTCAGAGACTGTGGTTGTGTGTGAGAGATGGTTTTGCATGAGTGTGTGTGTCTGTTGTCTATTTTTCTACATCTACATCTACGTTTATACTATGCAAGCCACCAAACGGTGTGTGCCAGAGGACAATTTACGTGCCACTGTCATTACCTCCTCTTCCTGTTCCAGTCGCGTATGGTGTGTGGGAAGAACAAGACTGCCGGTAAGCCTCCATGTGCTCTTGAATCTCTCTAATTTTACATTCATGATCTCCATGGGAGATATAAGTAGGGGAAAACAATATATTCGATACCTCATCCAGAAACACACCCTCTCGAAAACTGGACAGTAAGGTACACCGTGATGCAGAGTGCCTCTCTTGTAGAGTCTGCCAATTGAGGTTGCTAAACATCTCTGTAACGCTACCACGCTTACCAAATAACCCTGTGATGAAATCCGCTGCTCTTCTTTGGATCTTATCTATCTCCTCTGTCAACCCGACCTGGTACGGATCCCACACTGATGAGCAATACTCAAGTATAGGTCGAACGATTGTTTTGTAAGCCACCTCCTTTGTTGATGGACTACATTTTGGTTTATTTTTGTAATGCTACAGTCATTATTCTTCATATGCCTCTGCTTCTTGGTCTCTCTATTGACACAGTAAATGATATTTCAGTGTTGCTTGTAGAACATTCTCAAATCCTGATAATGGTTAGAAATTTGAAATAGATGAATAGATGAATGCCTTGTTGGCCAAAAGCTCATTTTGTGACAGCCTTTTTGTTGTGCCTATCTGTGACTCAGCATCTCCGCTAAATGGTGAGTAGCAACTATCGTTTTCATAATATGTAGCAACAATCTTTACCATTTTCCACTTAAGGCAATGTGATTGATCTAAATAAGTTTCCTATGGTCCAATGACACCCATGAGATTTTATGGCATCTTTTTTGTGGAAACATTGTTCCTCCTATGGCCTGTTGTTTGCACAATTAACCCTCTGAATTCGCCTCTCCATCTCCATGTCTTTCCATTATGTGCTTCATCTTGTGATTTTGTATGCCCTCTTTTGCTTTGTGTCTCCCATGATAATTACAATATCACATTTCAGTAATGCTTGTAGTTCAGCATAAAGAAAGTTTTCTGATATCTGTCTCTGCTTGTACAAGGGAGGGAAGGAAGAGACTTCACTGACATGTAACTAAAATGACACATAAATTGAGGTGAAGTCAGACTTAAAGCCCTGTTCACCATTCAGATTTACAGTTTTCATGATTTCATCTAAATCAGTTAGTGTGAATGCTAAGATGTTTCATTTGAAAAGGATACTATTTAAATATAGGTTATTCACCACTTGTGCTCCACATATTAACTTCTCTGTAGAAATTAATCTTCTTTCACTTTATAGTCTTAGAACTAAGACTAGCTTTACTCAAATAAATGAATGAAGTGTTTCAAACACAGGGAGTAGGTTCTGTATCAGAAGACATTTCAGAAATTCTTTAACTATGCCTGGCTGCTCACAACACTCATCAGATACATCCTCATTGACAAATTTGGTCATCTGTGAGGGAAAATCCCACACCACTGAGCTGTCACCATTGTTGTTGTTGTTGTTGTTGTTGTGGTCTTCAGTCCTGAGACTGGTTTGATGCAGCCCTCCACACTACTCTGTCCTGTGCAAGCTTCTTCATCTCCCAGTACCTACTGCAACCTACATCCTTCTGAATCTGCTTAGTGTATTCATCTCTTGGTCTCCCTCTACAATTTTTACCCTCCACGCTGCCCTTCAATGCTAAATTTGTGATCCCTTGATGCCTCAGAACATGTCCTACCAACCGATATCTTCTTCTAGTCAAATTGTGCCACAAATTTCTCTTCTCCCCAATCCTATTCAGTACCTCCTCATTAGTTACGTGATATATCTACCTTATCTTCAGCATTCTTCTGTAGCACCACATTTTGAAAGTTTCTATTCTCTTCTTGTCCAAACTAGTTATCATTCATGTTTCACTTCCATACATGGCTACACTCCATACAAATACTTTCATAAACGACTTCCTGATACATAAACCTATACTTGATGTTAACAAATTTCTCTTCTTCAGAAACACTTTCCTTGCCATTGCCAGTCTACATTTTATATCCTCTCTACTTCGACCATCATCTGTTATTTTACTTCCTAAATAGCAAAACTCCTTTACTACTTTAAGTGTCTTATTTCGTAGTCTAATTCCCTTAGCATCACCCGATTTAATTTGACTACATTCCATTATCCTCGTTTTGCTTTTGTTGATATTCATCTTATATCCTCCTTTCAAGACACTGTCCATTCCGTTCAACTGCTCTTCCAGGTCCTTTGCTGTCTCTGACAGAATTACAATGTTTTCGGTGAACCTCAAAGTTTTTACTTTTTCTCCATGAATTTTAATACCTACTCTGAATTTTTCTTTTGTTTCCTTTACTGCTTGCTCATTATACAGATTAAATAACATCGGGGAGAGGCTACAACACTGTCTCACTCCTTTCCCAACCACTGCTTCCCTTTCATGCCCCTCGACTCTTATAACTGCCATCTGGTTTCTGTACAAATTGTAAATAGCCTCTTGCTCCCTGTATTTTACCCCTGCCACCTTCAGAATTTGAAAGAGAGTATTCCAGTCAACATTGTCAAAAGCTTTCTCCAAGTCTACAAATGCTAGAAATGTAGGTTTGCCTTTTCTTAATGTTTCTTCTATGATAAAACGTAAGGTCAGTATTGCCTCACGTGTTTCGACATTTCTACGGAATCCAAACTGATCTTCCCCGAGGTCGTCTTCTACCAATTTTTCCATTCGTCTGTAAAGAATTCGCATTAGTATTTTGCAGCTGTGACTTATTAAACTGATAGTTCGGTAATTTTCACATCTGTCAGCACCTGCCTTCTTTGGGATTGGAATTATTATATTCTTCTTGAAGTCTGAGGGTATTTCGCCTGTCTCATACATCTTGCTCACCAGCTGGTAGAGTTTTGTCAGAGCTTGCTCTCCCAAGGCTGTCAGTAGTTCCAATGGAATGTTGTCTACTCCGGGGGCCTTGTTTCTACTCAGGTCTTTCAGTGCTCTGTCAAACTCTTCACGCAGTATCTTATCTCCCATTTCATCTTCATCTACATCCTCTTCCATTTACATAATATTGTCCTCAAGTACATCGCCCTTGTGTAAACCCTATATATACTCCTTCCACCTTTCTGCCTTCCCTTCTTTGCTTAGAACTGGGTTTCCATCTGAGCTCTTGATATTCATACAAGTGGTTCTCTTTTCTCCAAAGGTCTCTTTAATTTTCCTGTAGGCAGTATCTATCTTACCCCTAGTGAGATGAGCCTCTACATCCTTACATTTGTCCTCTAGCCATCCCTGCTTAGCCATTTTGCACTTCCTGTCGATCTCATTTTTGAGACGTTTGTATTGCTTTTTGGCTCCGTCATTGACTGCATTTTTATATTTTCTCCTTTCATCAATTAAATTCAGTATTTCTTCTGTTACCCAAGGATTTCTACTAGCCCTCGTCTTTTTACCTACTTGATCCTCTGGTGCCTTCACTACTTCATCCCTCAGAGCTACCCATTCTTCTTCTACTGTGTTTCTTTACCCCATTCCTGTCAATTGTTCCCTTATGGTCTCCTTGAAACTCTGTATAACCTCTGGTTCTTTCAGCTTATCCAGATCCCATGTCCTTAAATTCCCACCTTTTTGCAGTTTCTTCAGTTTTAATCTACAGGTCATAACCAATAGATTGTGGTCAGAGTCCATATCTGCCCCTGGAAATGTCCTACAATTTAAAACCTGATTCCTAAATCTCTGTCTTACCATTAAATAATCTATCTGATACCTTTTAGTATCTCCAGGATTCTTCCATGTATACAACCTTCTTTTATGATTCTTGAACCAAGTGTTAGCTATGATTAAGTTATGCTCTGTGCAAAATTCTACCAGACGCCTTCCTCTTTCATTTCTTAGCCCCAATCCATATACACCCACTATGTTTCCTTCTCTCCCTTTTCCTACTGACGAATTCCAGTCACCCATGACTATTAAATTTTCATCTCCTTTCACTACCTGTATAATTTCTTTTATCTCATCATACATTTCATCAATTTCTTCACCATCTGCAGAGCTAGTTGGCATATAAACTTGTACTACTGTAGTAGGCATGGGCTTTGTGTCTATCTTGGCCACAATAATGCGTTCACTATGTTGGTTGCAGTAGCTTACCCGCACCCCTATTTTTTTATTCATTATTAAACCTACTCCTGCATTACCCCTATTTGATTTTGTATTTATAACCCTATATTCACCTGACCAAAAGTCTTGTTTCTCCTGCCACCGAACTTCACTAATTCCTACTATATCTAATTTTAACCTATCCATTTCCCTTTTTAAATTTTCTAACCTACCAGCCCAATTAAGGGATCTGACATTCCACGCTCCGATCCGTAGAACGCCAGTTTTCTTTCTCCTGATAACGACATCCTCCTGAGTAGTCCTTGCCCGGAGATCCGAATGGGGGACTATTTTACCTCCGGAATATTTTACCCAAGAGGACGCCATCATCATTTAATCATACAGTAAAGTTGCATGTCCTCAAGAAAAATTATGGCTGGTTAATGTTGCAAGGCCAGATCAGTCAACCATCCAGACTGTTGCCCCTGCAACTACTGAAAAGGCTGCTGCCCCTCTTCAGGAACCACATGTTTGTCTGGCCTCTCAACAGATACCCCTCCGTTGTGGTTGCACCTGCGATAAGACCATCTGTATCGCTGAGGCACGCAAGCCTCCCCACCAATGGCAAGGTCCATGGTTCATGTGGAGGCTGTCACCATTACCCACACATTTACTATTCCAGCAGCTTTGAAATTTGCATACGCACAATAGAAAATTTTTCATATTATATGAGCTGCCAGTGTTTTTGTTCTGGGCTTAAATCTGATCCTGTGTGAAGTCCTTACAATTTTTAACTATTTCTGGCTGCTATTCTTAATTAACTTTTTTATTTTCTTTAGTGTTTTGGTTTATTTTGTAATGCTACAGTCATTATTCTCCATTGCCTCTGCTTCTTTGTCTCTCTATTGGCACAGTAGATGATATTTCAGTATTGCTTGTAGAACATTCTCAAATCCTGATAATGGGTAGAAATTTGAAATAGTTTCTTCTTCCTGGCATATGATGCATTGATCTAGATGTCAGTCATCTCTTTTGCATTAGAAACCAAAATTGCATCTGTTCAGACACGTTTGTAAAAACGGTAGTGGCTGAAAGACTGTGGTACATAGGAATGAAATTGTTTCACAATTGACATCTGTACAATTCTTTCACATGTTGAATGTAGTGGTTAGGACACTGGCCATACATTCATGAAAACATTGGTTCAAATCTCCATCCAGATGGTTTTTCCTAATTGCTTCAGGCAGAAGCTGAACCATTTCTTTTGGAAGAAACACAACTAAATTTCTTCGTCATTGTTCCTCAATTTGAGCTTCTACTTCATTTTCAATGAATGTGTCAGTGAGATGCTAAACCTCGATCTTCTCTCATAACTGTTTTGCTATGGAGAAGGTTAAAACTTATTATTATTATTACATTTCAAAGAACTGGTGGATATATTTTGTACACCCCTTCAAAGTTTCTCCTCTTCTCTATGTTGATGGAGCCTGTAGCATACTTATGTGATTATAAGATGAACTTTTTTCCCAAATTTGCCATTTAAAAACTGCAAGGTCATCTGATCTTTGCAGATTAAACTATTTCTGCAGGTGTTAAGATTTTTACACTGTTTAACAGGTAATAAAGGGTTCGTTTTACATTTACAGATGGCACTTTGGCTGCTGAAGTCACTTGCAGATTTATTTTGAAGAATTCAGAAGGACAGGGCTGGGCAAAAGGTACATTTGAAAAGGCTCAAGATTTCCTGATATGCAGAAGCATTCAATACAGTATCAACCTTACTCAAACAATCCTGTGACTCATGTGACACTAGTGCAAGGTTTATGTGAGAAACTACAACAGCTTATTCCTCTGTTTAAGATTTGACAATTTTGTGAAACACAAGTGGAAATATCATTAAATTCTATCGTCCTACAAACTCTTGTTATACTTGAATGGTTATGCAATAAAAAATATCACACATGTGTGGATACCATGTTGTTGTTGTTGTGGTCTTCAGTCCTGAGACTGGTTTGATGCAGCTCTCCATGCTACTCTATCCTGTGCAAGCTTCTTCATCTCCTAGTACTTACTGCAACCTACATCCTCGACGAGTTTTACCCTCCACACTGCCCTCCAATGCTAAATTTGTGATCCCTTGATGCCTCAGAACAAGTCCTACCAACCGATCCCTTTTTCTAGTCAAGTTGTGCCACAAACTCCTCTTCTCCCCAATTCTGTTCAATACCTCCTCATTAGTTACGTGATCTACCCATCTGATCTTCAGCATTCTTCTGTAACACCACATTTCAAAAGCTTCTATTCTCTTCTTGTCCAAACTATTTATTGCCTATGTTTCACTTCCATACATGGCTACACACCATACAAATACTTTCAGAAATGACCTCCTGACACTTAAATCTATACTCGATGTTAACAAATTTCTCTTCTTCAGAAATGCTTTCCTTGCCATTGCCAGTCTACATTTGATATCCTCTCTACTTCGACCATTATCAGTTATTTTGCTTCCCAAATAGCAAAACTCCTTTACTACTTTAAGTATCTCATTTCCTATTCTAATTCCCTCAGCATCACCTGACTTAATTCGAGTACATTCCATTATCCTTGTTTTGCTTTTGTTGATGTTCATCTTATATCCTCCTTTCAAGACACTATCCATTCTGTTCAACTGCTCTTCCAAGTCCTTTGCTGTCTCTGACAGACTTACGATGTCATCGGCGAAACTCAACATTTTGATTTCTTCTCCATGGATTTTAATACCTACTCCAAATTTTTCTTTTGTTTCCTTTACTGCTTGCTCAATATACAGATTGAATAACATCGGGGAGAGGCTACAAACCTGTCTCACTTCCTTCCCATATAAAAACATTTATGCTGGCTTTTTGAGTAAAAGTAACATTCAGAGGTGATAATATTGTCCTTCAAAAAACATCACTTGATCCTGAACCCCAAGTCATTATTTTGTTGGGTTATGAGGGACTATGATTTACCAGGTTGGTTGCAAATGAGACATTTGGTCACTGTTTGCATGTAAGAGTACTGGGTAAAAACATTATCAACTTTATAACAAGACGGTGACATTCATAAGAAATAAGGAAGAGAATTAATCGAGAATTAAATGTCTAACAAATGAAATCAATCATATTCAACTGACTGTAATTAGTATCAGGAGAATAAATTGCATTGGCAAGAGCCATCATGGAGATAGTACCAACTGACATCACTAGTAGCAGGATGAGTGAAATTCAAGAACTGGACTGAATTATAATTGCTATCTTTTATTTGTGTATTAACTGTGTTGTTACATAAGACCTGCACCCTGGAAGATATTGCAGTGCATGTTTCACAATTGCTCAAGTACAGAACTATGGAAAGATTGACATGGGAACAGTTCATCAGCTTGGCTGAGAACTATAATGAGTGGAGGGAGGGAAGTAATAAGTGGACAGAAAATTTCATCATTCTATCAACTGTGGCAATTTACACTGCATACTTTGGACTTTTATGAACATATAACACATTTAAACTGTAGTTTGTAGTTGGAATTGGACAAATACTAAAAATAGTATACATTTCTGCAGGAGACAGTAAAAGTCTATATAGGGGCTAAATGTGTACTTAAGTGTTACATTTAGCAATGTTGCTGATGCTCACTATACGGTACGATGGGAATGAAACAGTGTGTGTCAGTTGTCAGTTCTATGCAGCCAATGAGGGCATAGTGGGCAGATGATGTGTTTGAAAGCAAGACATATTGTAATATTTTCAGGTCAGTATAGAAGTGAAATCCACTATGCATTTGGGAAAAAAAACTGTTGTGTTCTCTGGTCCCACCATAACCACTAACTCAGAAATCACAACATATTCATAAGAAGAAGCCAAATATTTGTGACAATGAAGATATAAATTTCATAGCTGTGCTATTAAGGTGATGATTGAAAATGGCGATACCATGGATGATAACTTAATAGGCCTAAGCAAAAATTGTTAGTGAAGATAAAAATTAATTTAAATGATTTCTTTCTGTTGATTTTGTTTCTCCTTGTATTATCAAAACCTATACAATCAATAAATAGCATAAACTTAAGAGTACTGGTAGTTATAATGTTAAATTTTCTGGCAGATATTTTATCTCAATAAAACAGTGTGTAACTTTGGTTTGTCAGAATCCGTTAAAAATAAACTTTTTCTCAAGTAGCCACTTAGACAAAAGGAGTTGTCTTATATTCAGGGTCATCTTATATTCAGGTAAATATGGCATAGTTATCTTGTGTTAATAGATTAGGACTAATGATTGTTGAACACATGATATGATGCACAATAACTACTTTTTTCGCATTCTGTCCACAGACACAAAGAATACTTCAAAACACTTACATTTTAACATATCAGACCCTAATGCAAATATTTAAGGCAGTGCACTTCCCAATCCCTTTGCGCAGGAAGGTTTTATTGCCACCATATATTGATACTGAATAGTTCAGTTACCTTTAAAATTTAATTTTATTCTTATTGTTGTTGCTACATAGCCCACCCTCCCTTCATAGTTCGAAGCAGTAAGGAAATGGAGGATGTACTACTGTACATGTAGCATTTCCATATACACTGTAAGACACACAGATGGACAATATAATATGAAATGTACACACACACACACACACACACACACACACACACACACACACACACACACACAGTCATGCAAGCGCACATGTGCGCGGGCATCTATGCCCACGCACCCACCCACCTACACCCCCCCCCCCCCCCCCCCCCCCCGAAAATGTATAGCTTGACAGTACTGGCAACCGATTCTAGCCATCAGCTGTGGCAAGGCCAGTGACAACATCTAGCTGATTATTCCCTTAAGTTTCTTCAACATCTGCCTGAATGACTTGATATGTTGAATAAATATTAAGTTATACACAAGTAATTACACCTTCACCATTTTGATGATAATTAATTTAAAGAGGAGAGAAAAAAATTGACTGAATGTACACTGGTAATTGATATGACATGGTGTTTCACTGAGAATGACAGTTTTTCAATATATTTTATGAAATAGCCCTCCAAGTGGGCCGGTGGTCTGAGCCAGCAACCATTGCATGATTGTGTTGAGTAAGCCGTTGTAGCAGTACGCTCATGGTCTGGGGCGAGTCAGCTGCTGCAGAACATGGCATGAATCCTCTAAGTCATCCAGCACGGTGGATGTAGCTGAGGAACCTTGTGAGTCTTTTGCTGTGTCTCCACCTTGCAGTATCCATGCTAGTTTCTGCCTGTGCACTGAAATTGTTGATGGTCTTCCATGTAAGACGATGTCGAATGTGTTATCCCCCCAGCACGGCTCTTTGTGTGGACCTGAATATGGCTGTTGGAGTGATGGCTTCACCACATCATCAAGTAAAGTTACAAAATTGCAGTGCTACAGCTCTTTATGTCCAAACTCTTGTGGAGAAATATGTGGTTTGTGGGGCAGGAGTTTGGACATTGGCAGTATGCAATTTCACATGATATACTAATTCTGGCAACTCAGTGGAATCTGGTAAGGCCACTGTTTTGACATATCTTGCCAGTAGTTTTAGTGCTTGTCCAGACATAACTTCTGCCAAGAAGGCTTGTAAGTCCTCATTGAAGGCAGATTTCACACATGATAAGACCCAATTGTTATTGACTATGCTTTATTTTATTCCGTAGTTCAGTATTTTCTTGGCTTAATGACACTTTGTGATGCACTACATCCTGTCATTTGTTATTATTATTTGTGATATCATGTTTTGTATAATTTATTAATTTCATAATTTTTTCTTAACTTTCCATTTGTGATGGTATACCTAGAATGTCTGTGTCCTTGGATGCCTGCACTGATTGACTCCTAACAGAACATGTTACTAGTCCCAAAGCTATGTCTAGTGAAAGTTTGTGGTGGTGAAAAAAATCTGCCCCAGTTATTGTCACTTACACATCTGCTTCCACAAAGTCCCAGTTGAAGTTACACTTAAGTCCTACATCCATTGTCAGGTGTCTTATTCCACAATGATGCTCAGGTGTGTCATTAGTAGGACATAGAAAGGTCCTTGTTGATGTACTGCCTGAATGAGATTCTTCCAAAGGTACAGGGCTAAGTGCCAATTCTGAGTCTACCAGGAACCAGAGGCCTGATGCTTGATCCCACATGTAAATTCTGGTATCTGTAGGCTGATAGAACATAATCTTGTAGACAATATGTACCTTGAGTTATGCGATCCAGTGCTCCGATATAAGGATATTGTTGGTGATATTTGAAATTGTGAAGTGATATACATTTGCTCCCCATTGTGCCAAACGTCTTGTGTTACCAACATATATTTCACACAATTTGTTGTTGTAATCCCTTCATGAGGCCAACAACTTTGGGACAGCATCATTCAGCCAGGAGGGGTTAGCTGATTTCACAATAGTTCAGTTACCTGGCATCCTCTGTCATCACTGTGGGTCCCACAGTTCTTTGCTTCATGCACAACTGGCCTCAGGTAAGTTTGTAAGTGTTTGTATTTTACTGTGACTATACCCTTCTTGCTGTACAAAGATGACTGACTGCATTAGGAATATATCTGATGCTCAAATATGGCTTGTTACGTAATTGCAAAACTGCACAGATTCTATTGGCCAAGTATAATTCAATCTCTATGGGCTCCTACTCCTTTGACATGAGTGTGGACTACAATGAAGTTGGAAGTTTTAAGTATCCATAATCACAACAAGGCATCGTCTGAAAATATGTTGCATCCTACAACTTGCCTCATGTGCTGCCTTAGTTGAGAAGTCCTTCTGCCTCTGATTTGCCCTCCATGGAAGACATGGCATATGTGTTGTTCAGGTGTCTTTGATAAATGTGTGAACAAAATTCTTTCTTTTCCCCAGACATTTTTGATGTAGATGGAGCAGGAATAATATCATTAATGAGATGAGAATGTTCAGCTTAATTGTGCAGCACTGCTACAAACTTTTGTGTACCATCTGTTGTTCCACAACTTTGTAGAATTAATTTGACTATTGGAGACCAAGTCTGTGATTAGCTAGGCTGGAATGCTGCTAATTTTGGAATGATTCCTGCTTTTAAAGGGCATCATTCTGCCAGTTTCAGATGACGAAAGTTCCTGGCATATTCCTAATGTGGTTGTACAACCAGTGTGCGTCTCACACAGCTGTGCAACTATTACCAGTGTGGTAGGACAATTGAACACACATCCCCACTGCCGAGTATTATGGTGTGACGTGAGCAGATGCATTAGGTTATGATTTAGTGCTGTAGAGTCCTGTATGGTTGTGTCCTCCAACAAAACTGATTGATAATGGAAGTGTCCCACATACAAGATTTTGTAGGAGACAATTACCTGTATCACCATTGGACATGTTTGTCTGCCATTATCTCTACTGTCTGTGTCATTTATAGTCACAATTCTGCCTCCTCCTTTGTCATGTGCTGACAGAATGACAATGTGCAGTTCACTGTTTGAGTCTTCATTCTGATTGAAAAACTTGCTATTGTGGGCAAATGTCCAGTGTTGTACATTACACTGTTAGTGCAGGGTTTTGAAGTATGCGCTCTCTTGGAATCACCATGGTAGTTAGCTTGTAGTAGTGGATCAGAAGTAATGATGAATGAACACACAAGCGAAGGGTCTTACACTCTTGGTTCAAAAGAAAATGCATAAATGACAAAGTTAAATGAAAAAGTTAACAGAAGATTGTGCATCTGTAAAAGATTGATATGCAAATATTACAACAACTACCACTGTCATATCTTAGCAACAGATTTTGCTGAGAATGGGAGAAAATTCTGGTCCTATGTAAAATTGTTAATTGCATCTAAGGCTTTTATCCAGTCATTCATTGACCACTGTGGTGTGGCAGCAGAAGATAGCAAAAGCAAACCTGAAGCTTTAGATTTTGCATTTAATAAATCGTTCATGCCGGAGAATCATACAAAAATACTGTCATTTGACCATCGCACAGGCTTCCATATGGGTGACACAGTACTAAGTATTGCTGGTGTGGAGAAACAACTGAAAGAGTTGAAAACAAATAAGCACCATGCCATGATGGAATCCCAATTTGGTTTTAAGGAGAGTACACTACAACATTGGCCCCTTACTTAGCTTGCCTTTATTGTGAGTCTCTGAAAAGTACCGAGTGACTGGAAAGAAGTACAGGAGGAAGGAAAAAACTTAAACCTGCAGAATTACAGACCATCATCCATAATGTCAGTTTGCTGCAGAGTTGGAATATAATAAATTTCTGTGAGAGAGAAAAGCTTATGTCCATAAATCAGTACAGTTCTAGAAAGCATTACTCATGTGAAACTCAGCTCACCGTTTTCTGAAAACCATAGATGAAGGGCAACAGGCAGATTCCATTTTCCTAGATTTCCATAAAGCATTTTGTGATGTTCACCTGTTTTATTTCTTCATTGATAGTCCTCAGTGTCAATGTACTGCATTGTTATACTGGCTGAAAAATGAAGGGTGGAAGTTCAACACTGACTACTGTAAATGTTGTATCCAACAGTTGCACAGTTGTTTCTCAGTTCTTTACCTTCATTGTTCACAACCCCCCAATATTACACAATTGTTTGACCAGTATACTATTGGTAATGTTATTAAGCCTCATTAATAGGTTGCAGGCACCATCAGCATATGGTTACAATAGTTTCCTGCTGAACATCTATGAGCAGTAAAAACCTAACCACACAGTTCTACATCTACATCCATACTCCGCAAGTCACCTGACGGTGTGTGGCGGAGGGTAGCCTGAGTACCTCTATAGGTTCTCCCTTCTATTCCAGTCTCGTATTGTTCGTGGAAAGAAGGATTGTCGGTATGCTTCTGTGTGGGCTCTAATCTCTCTGATTTTATCCTCATGGTCTCTTCGCGAGATATACATAGGAGGGAGCAATATACTGCTTGACTCTTCAGTGAAGGTATGTTCTCGAAACTTCAACAAAAGCCCGTTCCAAGCTACTGAGCGTCTCTCTTGCAGAGTCTTCCACTGGAGTTTATCTATCATCTCTGTGACACTTTCGCGATTACCAAATGATCCTGTAATGAAGCACACTGCTCTCCATTGGATCTTCTCTATCTCTTCTATCAACCCTATCTGGTACGGATCCCACACTGCTGAGCAGTATTCAAGCCGTGGGCGAACAAGCATACTGTAACCTACTTCCTTTGTTTTCGGATTGCATTTCCTTAGGATTCTTCCAATGAATCTCAGTCTGGCATCTGCTTTACCAACAATCAACTTTATATGATCATTCCATTTTAAATCACTTGTAATGCGTACTCCCATATAATTTATGGAATTAACTGCTTCCAGTTGCAGACCTGTTATTTTGTAGCTAAATGATAAGGGATCTATCTTTCTATGTATTTGCAGCACATTACACTTGTCTACATTGAGATTCACAGTTCTTGCGGAATAATATGGTATGTTTGACACTATTTTTCAAATAAATTAAACAGACATTGCCATTAATTGTTCTAACACATGGCCTGTTTGTGTTACACTTATTCCACTATTAAGTGATGCCGTTGTTGTTAATCTAACCAATACATGTTTTACATCTGAAAATCGGCCAGGACAGACTGTCTCGGGATCAAAAATCAGTCCTTTATGTATCCTCACAATAATAGGTACTTGTTTGATGTTTACATTGCAGAAATTATAATTAAAACATAACTCATTCAAGTAACTGAATACATCAAACAATTCTTTCTTCTTAACAGTTCCTTCTACCACAAAGGTTAAGGCAAATTGTTGGTTTAAATAATGAAATTAACAGATTCATTGTACAAACAGTACTTTTAACAAACCTGGTAATTAATTTGGAATTAATTAAGGGATGGCTTTGCTAATATGTTTTCGAATAGAGCCAAACAGATGCTTTAAGAATCCTAGTAGTTCTTCTTTCAAATGTTTATAGTTAGTACAGAATCTATATTTGTTTATAAATTAACAAAAGAATCTAAGTTATGGAACAATTACTGATCTCACCCTATAATGATCTGCAGCAAAAGATATTAATTAGGAATGTTCAAAATAAATTAGAAAATTAATTACATACACAAAACTAAGCACAAAATTAGACCTAGTGCTATATTCATTAAGACTGAGGAACAACCTTTCTCTTTTATAGAAATGCATGTTATACTCATGCATGTTAATGGTAATTAGGCAAAAATGAAAATAAAATGGATTTAAGGAGGCAGATGGCAAAACAAGAGCAGAAGTGAAGAGATCCCAGCTTTCTTAAACACAACCTGTCACAGTGCTGCAATGCCAATTGTTAACAAAGCCACAAGCATACAAAATAGGTTCGATCAACAAGAGAAGCAGTGCAAAACTGGTTTGCGAACTTCACACTTCTCTTACTACAGTTGACTTACTTGAAACATTTAGCCAATCCTCTTCTCTGGATATGCAGTTGCGTCAACCCCCACAACTTCTTCAAGTAACTAAAAATGCTCTCTCTATAATAGAAATAACTCAGTACCCTCATACTTTCAGTTCAGTTCAGGTATTATTTCATCTCCACAAGTCTCACATATAAGCATACAACCTCTTGCAAGTCAATTACACCAATACCCATAAGATTTAATTAAATATAATTACATTGTGATGGGTTTAATATCCACCAGAAATTCAAAAAACAGGTCTTGCTTCTAGCAAGTCTAACACCAAGATTAAGCAAGAGTCTCAAGACACATCATGTTTCAGTTGTCTATAACAACTACAGTTATTCGACCCCTAAGGAATAATACGTAGTTACTCCTTGCATCCTTCATACAGGTTCTATGGCGTGAGCGACAAACACTTGTCAGTGTGGCTTGTCTGATGCAGCTCCTGTCTTCCCACAATACACGTCCATCCTGCATACACAGACGTGTTGCACAGTGAATAAGCTCTCACTGTCACACTTATCTTTAAAACATTGTGTGTTTGAGGCAGCAGAAGGTCGAATGGTTCCAGAATTTACATGGAAATTCTCGAATCACTACATATTCCCCTCCTTAGATCAAACACACAATATTTTATACATAATTACCACGTACATTAATAACACGTAGCATAATACTTCATTTTTCAATAATACGTCTTTTTCCTATTAATAACCGTAAATACTCTTGTTCTTATTGCTTGGTCATTCCTTTTCTCCATTCTACTACAATTATAAAACGTGAACCTTTCAGTCCATGTTGGAGTTAGCTCTTTCAATATCTAAAAATTGAGAGGACCAAAATTTTTGTTTTCTGCTCTTTTTCCAATCATAAATTCCAGGTGTCATGGACCCTTGAATATTTCATCGTTTATTCTAATTCTCTGTACTACCTCAATAGTACATAATGGCCTCATTACTTATAGTAGTCTGTAGTCTGGAGGAACTCTGGACAAAATACAAGTGTTCCTATTGACACTCAGAAAACATAATATAGAATTAAAACTTACCAGAATAATTCCTGCAAAATGTGTGACTTCTGTCAGGATACTGTCCTTTCCCTTAGGATCAGCATCTATACCTTACACGTGGGTTGACCCTATGAGTGCCCTTCCGCCTTCTGTTTCATTAGGTACACCCCTTTAAATTCCTATTCTCCTATGGTACAGGTCAATCCCCTTCTTGATGCCCCTGTCCGCACAGTATAGGTTAGCCTTTCTTATGTCTGCTTATCTGCCCTTTATATCCTATAAATGCTGGGTGTGCCCCTTTATCCTTTATGAGTAGGCCTCTAGGTTCATTACCCGAGTATACATCTTTGTGTACACTATAGTTAAATATCCTCTGGTAAAACTACAAAATCTATTTCACACTTCACACTATCTTTTTAGTACTTCATTTAGTACCCTAGAGTCCTCCTCTACTTTTCAACTTTTATATTCTTGGTGTATACTCTGCCTCTATACAGTATTCATACAAATGTGTTTACTTGTGTTATAAGAGTCCCACTGTCCTACCAATCATCAAAATAATTGTCAGACTGACCTTCCTTAACAATTATCACAAACCCTTCCCCTCTGGCTTATGCTCTCCTTAATTACTCACGCTTCCTGCTTAGGTATACTTGAAGTAAAATAAGCATAGTCCTTCTATACTTATTCACATAGGTGATATGGAATGATCATTGTTCTTTGTGTATGTGTGTGTTTTTGTAGCCTGATTCTTTGGCCTACTTATATAAAATAAGTTGTAGGTTATTGGAAACCACGGAAAATGAGAAGGACTTCTGCAATAGAAGTATATGAATATGGAAAGAGGGGAAGATAGATAGGTCCTCAAATGAGAAGTAAGAAAGGAAAAAGTAGAAACGATTGGTAAGATCAAAGAAGAGAAAGAAGATAGCCCCAAAGACAGGAAACCTCCCCCCCCCCCCCCCCCCCCCACCCTTCCCCAGGATCCCTACTTTGCTGGTACTTGAGTGAGAAGCTGGTAGAGGTATAGTGTTAAACATCTCCTACAGAATGGACATTCTCACTTTCACCTTTGAAGTTCCCGAAGAAAATCTTAGGAACCCCTATGGAATGTCAAATGGTGTTTGCGAATGTCATTTGAAAGGTATGGTGTGTGCTCTGTGTTAGCCATGATTTATTTGTTAGTGTAAATCATGTTTTACTCTATAATATCTAACCTTCCAAAAACAATACAAACCCTCCCATCTACATCACATTTCATGAAAGGTATAAAATATTCTATACTAAATTGAAAATTGTACACTGCGAAAAATAGTTGTATAGTCATTAAGCTTATACTGCATTTTTATACACTCATAAAAGATTATGTTCAGTTCATAGTACCATCATATTATAATTTCCACTAATACTATATACTATTTGTTGCATTTCATTTTTAGAGATCACTGTTTATCCATGATTCTTTTAAATCTGTTTTCTTTTAGTCATATTTAGTTTCCCAGGTACTAACATAATGGGATAGTTTAAGAATTCAAGAATAAATTACAGAATAGTTTAAGATTTGAAGAGAATTTGGTGCAAAAAAAATAGTACAGAAGAAACACCGAAAAACAACTAGGGATCTGACGGTTGTTACTCCACCCATTAACACAGAACATTAACGTCCCTGGGAGACAGATGTAACTCCACCCAGATCCCATGGATCTGACATTAACCTCACTTAATTACTTATAGTAAAATACTTCTTGTTAAATTTTGTGTGAAAGTCTTCTCACGACAAAACAATCACATTTCCTGTCTTACAGAATTAAATTTAACATTACATACATTCTGAAATGATCCTAATTTTTCACCAAGTTCAGCTTCTACATTACTTTACTCAGTAACACAACATAAGGAAAAAGTTATTCTATTTTCTACTCTATCCTGGATAAATTTGAATTCTTCTTCAAGTCGTCCATAACTTTACTAGCATCATTAAGTTTGCAAAAAGCAACTGCCAAACTGTTTCTGGAGATTATACTCTCAGTAACTTATTGATTTTTAATTAGTTGATTGTTGTTGTTGTGGCCTTCAGTCCTGAGACTGGTTTGATGCTGCTCTCCACGCTACTCTATCTTGTGCAAGCTTCTTCATCTCCCAGTACCTACTGCAACCTACATCCTTCTGAATCTGCTTAGTGTATTCATCTCTTGGTCTCCCTCTACTATTTTTACCCTCCACGCTGCCCTCCAATGCTAAATTAGTGATCCCCTCATGCCTCAGAACAAGTCTTACCAACCGGTCCCTTCTTCTTGTCAAGTTGTGCCACAAACTCCTCTTCTCCCCAGTTCTATTCAATACCTCCTCATTAGTTATTTCATCTACCCACCTAATCTTCAGCATTCTTCTGTAGCACCACATTTTGAAAGCTTCTATTCTCTTCTTGTCCAAACTATTTATCATCCTTGTTTCACTTCCATACATGGCTACACTCCATACAAATACTTTCAGAAATGACTTCCTGACACTTAAATCTATACTCGATGTCAACAAATTTCTCTTCTTGAGAAACGCTTTCCTTGCCATTACCAGTCTACATTTGATATCCTTTCTACTTCGACCATCATCAGTTATTTTGCTCCCCAAATAGCAAAACTCCTTTACTACTTTAAGTATCTCATTTCCTAATCTAATTCCCTCAGCATCACCCAACTTAATTCGACTACATTCCATTATCCTCGTTTTGCTTTTGTTGATGTTCATCTTATATCCTCCTTTCAAGACACTATCCATTCTGTTCAACTGCTCTTCCACGTCCTTTGCGGTCTCTGACAGAATTACAATGTCAACGGCGAAACTCAACATTTTGATTTCTTCTCCATGGATTTTAATACCTACTCTGAATTTTTCTTTTGTTTCCTTTACTGCTTGCTCAATATACAGACTGAATAACATCGGGGAGAGACTACAACCCTGTCTCACTCCCTTCCCAACCACTGATTCCCTTTCATGTCCCTCGACTCTTATAACTGCCATCTGGTTTCTGTACAAATTGTAAATAGCCTTTCACTCCCTGTATTTTACCCCTGCTACCTTCAGAATTTGAAAGAGAGTATTCCAATGAACATTGTCAAAAGCTTTCTCTAAGTCTACAAATGCTAGAAACGTAGGTTTGCCCTTTCTTAATCTAGCTTCTAAGATAAGTCATAGGGTCAATATTGCCTCACGTGTTCCAACATTTCTACGGAATCCAAACTGATCTTCCCCGAGGTCGGCTTCTACTAGTTTTTCCATTCGTCTGTAAAGAATTTGCGTTAGTATTTTGCAGCTGTGACTTATTAAACTGATAGTTCAGTAATTTTCACATCTGTCAGCACCTGCTTTCTTTGGGATTGGAATTATTATATTCTTCTTTACCAGATGGTAGAGTTTTGTCAGGACTGGCTCTCCCAAGGCCGTCAGTAGTTCCAATGGAATGTTGTCTACTCCGGGGGCCTTGTTTCGACTCAGGTCTTTCAGTGCTCTGTCAAACTCTTCACGCAGTATCTTATCTCCCATTTCATCTTCATCTACATCCTCTTCCATTTACATAATATTGTCCTCAAGTACATCGGCCTTGTATAGACCCTCTGTATACCCCTTCCACCTTTTTGCTTTCCCTTGTTTGCTTAGAACTGTGTTTCCATCTGAGCCCTTGATGTTCATACAAGTGGTTCTCTTATCTCCAAAGATCTCTTTAATTTTCCTGTAGGCAGTATCTACCTTACCCCTAGTGAGATAACCCTCTACATCCTTACATTTGTCCTCTAGCCATCCCTGCTTAGCCATTTTGCACTTCCTCTCGATCTCATTTTTGAGACGTCTCTATTCCTTTTTGCGTGCTTCATTTACTGAATTTTTATATTTTGTCCTTTCATCAATTAAATTCAATATTTCTTCTCTTACCCAAGGATTTCTACTAGCCCTCATCTTTTTACCTACTTGATCCTCTGGTGCCTTCACTACTTCATCCCTCAAAGCTACCCATTCTTCTTCCACCATATTTCTTTCCCCCATTCCTGTCAATTGCTCCCTTATCCTCTCCCTGAAACTCTGTACAACCTCTGGTTCTTTTAATTCATCCAGGTCCCATCTCCTTAAATTCCCACCTTTTTGCAGTTTCTTAGTTTTAATCTACAGGTCATAACCAATAGATTGTGGTCAGAGAACACATCTGCCCCTGGAAATGTCTTACAGTTTAAAACCTGGTTCCTAAATCTCTGTCTTACCATTATATAATCTATCTGATACCTTCTAGTATCTCCAGGATTCTTCCATGTATACAGCCTTCTTTTATGATTCTTGAACCAAGTGTTAGCTATGATTAAGTTATGCTCTGTGCAAAATTCTACCAGGCGACTTCCTCTTTCATTTGTTTGCCCCAGTACATATTCACCTACTACGTTTCCTTCTCTCCCTTTTCCTACTACCGAACTCCAGTCACCCATGACCATTAAATTTTCGTCATGCTTCACTATCTGAATAATTTCTTTATTTGATCATACATTTCTTCAATTTCTTTGTCATCTGTTTAGCTAGTTGGCATATAATCTTTTACTACTGTAGTAGTTGTGGGCTTTGTATCTATCTTGGCCACAATAATGCATTGACTTTGCTGTTTGTTGTAGCTTACCCACATTCCTATTTTCCTATTCATTATTAAACCTACTCCTGCATTACCCCTATTTGATTTTGTGTTTATAACCCTGTAGTCACCTGACCAAAAGTCTTGTTCCTCCTGCCACCGAACCTCACTAATTCCCACTATATCTAACTTTAACCTACCCATTTCCTTTTTTAAATTTTCTTACCTACATGCCCGATTAAGGGATCTGACATTCCACGCTCCGATCCGTAGAACGCCAGTTTTCTTTCTCCTGATAACGACATTCTCTTGAGTAGTCCCCGCCCGGAGATCCAAATGGGGAACTATTTTACCTCCGGAATATTTTACCCAAGAGGACGCCATCATCATTTAATCATACAGTAAAGCTGTATGCCCTCGGGAAAAATTACGGCGTAGTTTCCCCTTGCTTTCAGCCGTTCGCAGTACCAGCACAGCAAGGCCGTTTTGGTTATTGTTAAAAGGCCAGATCAGTCAGTCATCCAGACTGTTGCCCCTGCAACTACTGAAAAGGCTGCTGCCCCTCTTCAGGAACCACACATTTGCTGGCCTCTCAACAGATACCCCTCCGTTGCGGTTGCACCTATGGTACGGCTATCTGTATCGCTGAGGCACACAAGCCTCCCCACCAATGGCAAGGTCCATGGTTCATGGGGGGAAGAATTAGTTCATATGGTTCCACCAAACTACTTACATTTATAATGTCAAATTTGGCTATTTTTCCTTTAAAACTTCGTATTATATTATTACTCATGGACTAACAACGTGTGTAGTAACACCTGGGTTTTTCGATTGAATAATTAATTGACATTACTTTCATAGGTCGATCTGTGCTCTCTTTCGAAGTATTCATTTCCTGTCTTACAGAATTAAATTTAACATTACATACATTCTGAAATGATCCTAATTTATCACCAAGTTCAGGTTCTACATTATTATACTTACCTTCAATATCACATTCAAACTTTTTAGCTAAGTCCTGAAATTGGTTACTATGTGCCTGACTCAAGCCAGTGAACAGTTGGTTTACTTGACTAATCTATTTTAAAATACTCTACTTTAGTATTTAAAGCATGCCTTCACATAACTGACAAAATTCTTTACTTTCTTCATCTACTACAGCACAGCTAAAGTCTCATTCTGAACATCCAGTTTATTATTTAATTGAGTGTTCACTGAATCTAATTTAAGATTTTGAGCATTTAGAGTTGTATTTAGCTCTTGTCTTAAGGCTTAAAGTAGCTGAATTTGCACTCTATGCATCTAATCTATCATTTAACTGAATATTTACTGAGTCTAATTTAAGACTTAGTGCTTTAATTAAATTTGCTACCTCAGTCCAGCCTGGCATTTCTTTTGTTACTGTCATGGCCATGGCTGGTTCTGATGTTTCCCCAGTTTTTTGAGTATTACCCACAATTTTCTTACTTTTAGATCATGTTATCACTAAAAAAATCCACTCTGAATATAATAATTATACTAACACTCTATTATCGAACAATGTCCTTAACTTCACACTCAATTAATCATCTTTCGCTAACCCAGCGTAGAGTTTTAGAGTGAGTTGGTGAGCAGGTGTGGAATCAGCGCCAGTGAACAGCACGGGTGCCAGCAGCATCAAAGATTGGTTTCAGTACCAGTGTCGGTGCGTGGATTTGTAGTCAGCACCGGTGAGCAGCAGCTGACATAATTGGCGTTGGTTGCTGGTTACGGGGTCCACGACCCTGTGATGTGTGTGAAGGCTGCTTACTGACCACTCTGGATCTTCGTTGTTGAATAGATCTCATCGTAACTGTTCTTAGTCTAAACTGTTGAGATTTTCCTTGTGTCCTTTCTTATATGATATTTATTAATTTTCACCCCTTTTTACCATTTATGCAGAATACAACTCTGCAAAACAGTTTCCCTGTCTTGTTACCATTGGTTGCTATGGCAACTCACAATATCTTTTTATCTTGATTTCATTTGAAAATTCCTCTTTCTTTGAGTCCTGATCACATAGGCCACCAAGTTCTAATGTAATGGCGACAGAACGTGTAAAGTTGGATTGCCGTCCTTGTTAAATAATAGGTAATTCACGATGTATTTATACACCATAAAATTCTCTTCTTAGACATAAATGTCTCCATTTTGTTCTATTTCACTCATACTTCGAGCTTTAGAAACACACTTAATTAACATTTACAAACAAGTTTGGTTTTAGAATCACTCAGAAATTCAAAGACAGGTCTTGCTTCTAGCAAGTCTAACACCGAGATTAAGTAAGAGTCTCTAGACACATCATGTTTCAATTGTCTATAACAATTACTGTTATTTGACTGCCAAGGAATAATACATAGTTACTCCTTGCATCCTCCATACAGGTTCTATGGTGCAAGCGGCAAACACTTGTCGGCGTCGCTCATCTGACGCAGCTCCTGTCTATCCATGATAAACGTCCATCCTGCCCACAGAGACATGTGTTGCGCAGTAAATAGTCTCTCATGGTCACATTTATCTTTAAAATATCACATGTTCGAGGCGGCATAAGGTTGAGTGGTTCCAGAATTTACATGGAAATTCTCGTATCACTACAAAGTGGCTTAAAGACTTCTTGAGTAACAGACTCCAGTATATTGTCATCAGACACAAGTTTTCATCAACAGTGTCCCATGGAAATGTGATAGCACTGTTGTTATTTTCTGTATACATAAATGATCTGGTGGACGGTATAAGCAACAGTCTGCGTCTTTCGCTGATGATGCTGTAGTGGATAGCAAGGTGTCATTGTAGAGTGACTGGAGGAGGATACATGATAGCTTAGACAAAATTTATAGTTGGTGTGATGAATGGCAGATAGCTCTACATGTAAAAAACTGACTAGGAAAAAGAAACCGATAATGTTCAAGGATAGCATTAATAGTATGATACTTGACAGAATCACATTGATTAAATATCTAGGCATAATGTTCCAAGCAATATGAATTGATATTAACATGTGAGGATTGGAAGAGGGATGGTGAATGGTCAGCTTTGGTTTACTGGGAGAATATTAGGAAACTGTGATTCATCTGTAAAGGAGACTGCATGTAGTACACTAGTGCGACCCATTATTGAGTACTATTTGAGTGTTTGGAATCCATATCAGGTCAGGTTAAAGGAAGACATTGAAGAAATTCAGAGGCAGGTTGCTAGATTTGTTACCAGTACAACATGCAAGTATTAAGGAAATGGTTTGGGAACTAAACTGGGAATCACTGGAGGGAAGACGACATTCTTTTCAAGGAGCAGTATTGAGAAAATTTAGAGGACCGGTACTTGAGGCTGACTGCAGAATCATTCTACTCCCACCAATGTACATTACATGTAAGGACCATGAAGAAAAGATTAGAGAGATTAGGGTTTGCACAGAGACATCTAGACAGTAGTTTTTCCCTTGCTCTATTTGCAAGTGGGAAGGAAATGACTAGTAGTGGTACTGTGTACCCTCCTCCGTGCACCATATGCTGACTTGTGGAGTTGCATGCAGGTTTAGGTGTAGATGTAATTGTATTTGACACACAATAACTACTTTATTCATATTGTGTTCACAAGCACAAACAATATTTCAATAAACTTGCATGTTAACATAGCAAACCCTAATACAAACCTTCAAGACAGTCCACTCCCCAATCCCTTTGCACGAAAAGGTCTTGTTTCCTCCATATATTGATCCTAACTTGTTTGATTACCTTTGAAATTTAATTTTAATGTTGCTGCAGTGGCATTTCAAATTCTCTTATACAGCATTCTTTCTTTATTATCTAAGATGTTTAATGAGGGTTTTTTATTGTTATAATTTGATGCTCATGTTCAGAAAAATATGATTACTACTTCAATATCTCAGCAGGTAAAGACAGTTTGATCTAAAACCAAGTTGTCAGTGGCTGTCATATAATTCCCTTTTGTTCTTACTTGGTATATTATTGTGGGAACAAACATGAAACGCTATTGTCCTAGTAAGAATATGCTTATAAAATTAACATCAAATTGGTAGTACACAATGACTCTACAATAATATATGTCAAATTTTATTTATTTATTTTACAATTGAATTGATTATTTTTGAAAGGGAACAAACTATGATTGATAAATTGTTCAGAAGGAAGAAAAAATATTCCTCAACCTTACTTGATAATGTAATGGATTTCTGTCTATTGTGTGAAACAGTTCATTTTCTGGAATGTGTCAGGCTAATACAGTTCGTTTGAAAAATATTTTGTTGCTGCTATGGTGATTTTTATTACCTGGAGTTCTTTCCATATAGCAATAAATATATTTTAAGATTCTTATTTAAACTGCATCAAAATTAGAACTTGTAATTAATGAATGAAATTATTTTGATTGCATTAAATGTAATATAAAGTCTGTTGGGAGTTATGTTACACATGAAAATCCATTATTACTTTACATTATCATGTTATGGAAAATTTACCTGATAACCAAATAACTTACTGTTTCTCAATGCCTTTGAACCTAAACCACTGAATAAGGTTAATATTATGTTTGTAAGTGTTCACAGAACTGTCCTACGTCCAAACAAAAATGAATACAAAAAAATGTTACAAAACATGATTGGTTCCAGTCACTTTTCAGTATCATCATCTTCTTCTGTGGTAGCCCATGAGTTTAGCTGATCATAGAAGTTTTGGTACTATGAATCTGTAATATACTTTAGTAGTTGCTCAGTATCATTTTTCTCCACCCTATTTATGAGAAGTTTCTCATCATATACTTATGTTTGTGGAAGTCCAATATTCTTATTGGGATAATATTTCCTGGCTTTCATTAAATACATGGACTCACAAGTCCTCTGATACAGGGCTTAGCAGCTGCTTGCCTTTTCTTTTCTGAGTTGTGGTACAGAAACATCTGGGGAACAAATGATGCTTTGTTCTATTTCATAATGCCTCTTGCCATTGTTTCAGCTGAGATGGCAACCTTCTTGTGTTAAAGGATCTACCATGTTTTGAAATCCACTATTATTCTTGTTTTTCTGCATAGCTTTAAAGTGACCACTGTGGTTGGACTCGGTGATAAGTGACACATACTGATCAGGAATAAGTACTCAATCACACATTTATAACTTTCTTTTCATGAAAACTAAGTCATGGTTAGATAGCAGATAAGAGTGCCATCTAAAGGGGCAAACAGTGGTAGATTTTGTGAAATCTGCCCTGCCTCTTAAGAACAATAAACATACGGTCACAATTTTGGCCTCCACATGCAATGACGAACAAGTTGAGTTTTTGGAGACAATGTTCACAATGTAGTGACATAGAAAGGAGGATACATCATTAGGACCTTTATTACCTTGTCTCTCGTGATGTCAATAAAGTGTATCTTCATCTTTTTTCAAGTTGTGCATGTCAAAATTAAACTCATAGGGCTAAAGCATAGTAAGTAGGATTCAAGTTTATCCAGCTTACATTTTCTTGTTTTTCATCATTATTTGAAATATAGTGATTATACCAACTTTGGAAGTTCAACTAGCAGACAAACGTACACGTTTCTTTGTTCTAAGAAGCTAGCTCCCTTGGCTTAGTCATATGTTGCATTATGCAGTGTGCATTTAGACCATTGAACCTCCCACAGTTGACATTGCTGCAGAGTATCAGTGCATTCATGTGCTTTCTATTTTGTTGACATATTCTTAAGCATATTGCTGCATTTCATGTAGTGAGATGCTTAAGAGATGAAATGCCATAAATGAATAAGAGAAAGGTTTATTGCAGTATGAGAGGACACTGAAAAAACTAAAACTTTTTCTTAAAAAACTTAATACCATACTCTCTCAGTCATCTATCAGGCATTCATCTGGAAAACAACAAAGTGCACTAAATGATGGGATGTAGAGACTGATCCACCATAGTTTCTCACTGGAAAGGAGAAGAGGTCTGAAGTCCCACAGTGATGGATCCAACTGGGCTCTGACTGAAGGACTAGGACCACCCGGCGCGAGATGGCCCAGAGCGTCGGCAGAGAATGGCTGATAATTGCAACTGTGTCACTATAAATAGTCAGTGTGCAAGGGTATACTTGTGGATCTATTTCCATGCAAGCGACTCAGCAGAGAGAAGTAGATCCCCAGAGAGGTGGACCTCTGGTGGCATTTGCCCCATCATATATCAGTTGTGAAATGATAGTCACCATCAGCCGAAATCCTGCGAGATGACACCTTGGAGATAGGCATACATATAATGCTTCTCTGTCTGCAGAGTTGCTAGTCTGTCAGATGTTCTGCTGGCATATGGCATCCCTCCACAACAAGAATAAAAGATAGATGATAGCCAGCCTTGAATTCAGGGTTGACTTCCATGGTGCCGCCAAACTTCCATGGTGCTGGTATAGAGAGCACTCTGGTCAATATCCATTGGGGTTAACCAGGGGACGGGTGCTGCATGGCCACTGTCTGCTGCTGAAGGCATGGGGGTGCTCGGCTGAGGGACTGTAGCTGTGCAGCAGATAAACATGGAATAAGGAAAACAGTTGAGCCTGCATTTGGATCCATTGGTGAGTGCTTGGGCAGAGTTGGTTCAGATTTTTGCTACAGTAAGAACTACCTGAGAGTTGTACCTCTACCATTGTCTGCCCTAGACACATTACTACCATGGGAGACTGCATCAGGAGAATGTCAAGACCCAGATGTCATTGCAGATGGAAAAACAGTGCTCATGACCTGTTGAAGGTTCCATTTGCTGTCATGGGGATAGATGAGAGAGATGTAATCACTTTGACTGCACATGGAGTTGTTTAGCTGGACTGGTCCCCTCTGGCTGGGTTGCCTCATAGGAGGCCAGAAAGTTGGAGACTGCATCATCCAGTGAGTGGTGATAGTGGAACTTTGAAGGTTGTTGTTCCCTAATGATTCAGACTCACTACTCTGCTGTACCATTGACATGGGGCAGAATGGTGCTGTGTGCATCAGAGGTTGTAAACCTTGTGAACGTAAATTAAGGCTCATTGTCCATGATGATTGTTTTGGGAAGACCTTCAGTCATGAAGATCCATGTCAAGTCTTGGATTCCATATGTAGAGGACATAACAGACATCCAGGACATGTAGGGGAAACCAGATCCAATGTTGACCATTAAGCACTATCTGATGATCTAATGGCCATCCTTGCTGAACCCAAAGGAGAAGCTTGTGAAGAATTGAGCCTTCCACCAGTTTGGCACCAATACAGAGTGAGGCAATAGCCTCTTCATCACTGGCTTCCAAGTCACAGCATGAATCTGGATAAGAGTAGAAGAGTAGCCCTGACCTAGCAGCAATTTTGAAAGTAAGTCAGTGTTGCCATGGTGAGACATAGAATGGTACTGGATATTGCAGCAATAACTGGCGAGAAGCAAAGTCCATCATTTAAGACAGGTGGTGAGCCAATTTTGTGAGAATGTTTGGACCACATAGAAATAAGGGCAGCAGTGGTTTGTTGTCTGTCAACAGATAAAATGGCACCCATACACATAGTCTTGGAATTTTTTAATGCTAAGATTATGGCCAGAGCCTCCTCTGTTGCACTGGGCTGATGTCAGTGTTTGTGAGATGAAAGTGACTGGCCGTTCCATGCTGTTGACAATGTGAGAGAGGAGAACTGCTAATCCATAACTGGATATTTCTGCATCAACAACCAAAGGGACCATAAACCATGAGACAAGTGAGCTGAAGCAGTGGCTATTTAATTATTTAATTTCCTGGAAGGTGTAGTTGCATACTGTGTTCCAGTTCTATACCTTATTTAAAAAAAAAAAGGGTAAGAGGCAGTGCAGAGCAGCTCCACAATTGTGGCAGAATGGGGTATGAACTTACAGTAGCAATTGAGTTGGTCTAATACAGACTGAAGTTGCTTCACATTCTCCAGATGTGGCAAATTCTGCATAGGCTGGACATATTGTGGTGTTGCAGATACCTGTGGCTCTGAGAATATGATCCAAATATTTGACTTGAGGAACAAAAAACTGGCACTTCTCCAAAAGACAAAAAAGATTTGATGCCTGTAGGATGGATAAAAGGGTGTCCAGGTTGTCAGCCAGTTGCTAAGCAGATTGCCATTGTAAGGGGTCCATCATTAAATTGTAAGGCAAAGGGAGTAATTTACTCACATTTCTGTAAAATCAAGAATATAACACTTAATTACAGTGGAACACCATAGTGATTATTATTAAACAGAACCTTACTGATTGTGTTAATGCATTATTCAGCAGCCAAAATACTGATACAAAACAACTCCCATACCAGTATTAGCCAATCAGCCACTTATCCTTATGACACAGTCAGTATAACTCATATGTTAGGCTGCTACTCAGTGATGAATAATATCCAAACCAGTCAGGAGTGTTGTGCCCTGCAACAATGACGTTGTCCAGGTAATTGGCTTGCCCAGCACTGCCCATATGAGGTGTTTCAGATACCTCTGAAATATTGATGGGGTGCTCATGATACCAAAGAGCAGTTGATCATAGTGGGAGAGACTGAAGGGTGTGTTGATCATCAGCAAGTCTTACAATGCTGCATCTGACTGAAGCTGTAAATATACATCCTTGAGATCAATTTTTGCTAAGATTTTGCTCCCAGCCAGCCGAGTAAACTTCTCATCCAGCTTGGATATAAGGTCAGAGTCAACAATGATCTATGCATTAATAATGTTCTTATAGTTACCATGTATGCTGAGGAAGTAATCCGGATTATCAAACAGCACAACTGGTGTTGCTCACAGGCTGTTGGAAACAGCAGTCAAGATGCCAGCATCCTTCAAACATTTCAGCTCCACCCATAACTTATCCCAAGGAGCAAATGGAACATTCTGTTCCTTGCAAAAATTGGGCTTGGTCATTTGTAGGAGTGTGACGTGGGCTTCAAATCCCACAATGCCTGTAGTAGAAGGTTCAAAAACCAAACGGTATTTCAGATGCTGTGGTAATGTCTGTCATCATGTTTATCAGTCCCTGCATGGTGTGCTGCATATCTCGCAGGAAGAGCAACCTCTGTTGCATCAGCCTCTGTTGATCCATTGTGGACATGGGACGGTGGTTGGTCAAATGTTCAACAAATAAATTCGCCAAACAGCCAGGCAATTGAGAAGTTATTTTATGGGTGATACTAAAAGTAATTAAAACCACAAAATGCAAGTAGCAGTGTCAAGACAAAGCCCTGTGTACATACAGCATAACAGAGTAACATATGTGTAACATCACAGTGAACACAATGGAGCACTGCATTTGACTTAAAATATCAATTCCTTGGTATTTGCAAATTAGGGTGCATTTTAATGGTTCTGATATTGACTTTCCTTTTCACTATTTTGTTTTTCATTCATTCATTTGTGCTACTGGTTTGGTTGTCCATATGCTTTTGTTAATAGTCTACAAAACAATCATTTAATGACAAAACTAATATAGACTGTAAAAGCTTGTGGAATCTCTTAGTCACTAGGTTTGCTTTAAGCTGTCTTACTTCTGCTATTATTACTGCTGCATACTGCAGTATTATTGTGATTGATTCTGTGCTTCTGCTACACCATCTGTCTTGAAATTGTAGATTACATTCCTCTTCCTCATAACAGGCCTAATTATTTTTACAAGTAGTCTATCCTTGAAGATAGATGATAGTGTTAATAAAGGACTAATTTTAAAATTCAACATAAAAATATACTAACAGTATTCTCAATTTCTTGAATTTACCAAAGTTTTAAAATAATTTATAAATTTATCTATTTTTCACAAAACATTTTAAGTCATAATGGTGATCACTTAAGAAAATATGAGATGCTTGTCATTTTCAAATACTGTTCTGATTATAAAGTAGTGATTTTTTTCCTGTAAAATTTCTAACTGGAACATATTAAATTTAAGTGACACTATAATAATCAAACTGTAATTAATACTTCTTCTGCACTTGTGATTTCAGGTATCATGAGGGAAACAGCACCTACTTAACAAGATGTGTGATTGGAACTACTGTAGATCTTGCTCTATACGCAATTGTCTTGGGGTTTCTTCAACTGCTACTTGGTGCAATATTCACTGCATCCTTGAACTATTCGGCACAAAGACAGGTATACTAACCAACATAGCAACAAATATTAAGACAGCAGTCATAAAAACCTAAAAGATGTAACACTCTTACTCTCATTATTTCCAGAGATTGAATTTATACATAATATTTTGTGCTTACATTTTTGGTTTCATGATCTTAATGATTGGTGGTTGTAGTTATATCATCACATACCTGAATTATTATTATTTTGCATACAACATGTGAAATTAGTGATTTTTAAATAAAATTCAACGGACAAATTCAGTAATTCTTCCATTTGTTTCACATCTTCTTGCACACATAACATATGAAGCACTCTGTTTGTCCGGCTACAACCTTACACCCGCCTAGTCATCTATATCTGTTTGCCAAAAATCACTTTATAGTGTATGGTAGAGGGTACTTTGTGTGTCACTTTTATTTTCAACCCTTTTCTATTCCAGTTGCAAATGGTTCACAGGAAGAACGGTTGTTGGGAAGCATCTGTGTGAACTGGAATCTCTATAATTTTACCTTCATGGTCTCTATAATATATGTTACGGTAACTATGTCACACACACCAATTTCCTACAAAATAGGTTGTGCAGAGCACTTGTAAATTCCAAAAATCATCAAAAATGTAAATTTATTCACATTGATAGACAATGAAATTTATTATGAATGGTGATAGTACTGGTAAAATTGTATAAAGCTCAAATGTTGATTATAACTGATGACACAGCATAAAACAATGGGAACTCCAAGTAGGAACACCAGTGAAAGGAAAGATAGATTGCTGCTTATCATAAAGATGACACTTAACTTGCAGACAGGCACAATTAAAAGACACGCATAAGCTTTCAGCCACAGCCTTCATGGGGGTCAATTGTATATATTTCTCTTTTTCTGGTGAAGGCTGAATAGCAATATTGTGAATAGCAACTGTCCTATGACACTCCCCTGCGGCACACCCGAAATCACTCTTACTTTGGAACACTTCTCTCCATTGAGAATGACATGCTGCATTCTGTTATCTAGAAACTCTTCAATCCAATCACACAATATGTCTGATAGTCCATATGCTCTTACTTTGTTCATTAAACAACTGTGGGGAACTGTATCGAACGCCTTGCGGAAGTCAAGAAACACAGCATCTACCTGGGAACCCGTGTCTATGGCCCTCTGAGTCTCGTGACTGAATAGTGCGAGCTGGGTTTCACACAACTGTCTTTTTCGAAACCCATGCTGATTCCTAGAGAGTAGATTTCTAGTCTCCAGAAAAGTCATTATACTCGAACATAATACGTGTTCCAAAATTCTACAATTGATTGACGTTAGAGATATAGGTCTATAGTTCTCCACATCTGTTCGATGTCCCTTCTTGAAAACGGGGATGACCTGTGCCCTTTTCCAATCCTTTGGAATGCTATGCTATTCTAGAGACCTATGGTACACCACAGCAAGAAGGGGTGCAAGTTCCTTCGCGTACTCTGTGTAAAATCGAACTGGTATCCCATCATGTCCAGCGACCTTTCCTCTTTTGAGCTATTTTAATTGTTTCTCTATCCCTCTGTCATCTATTTTGATATCTACCATTTTGTCATCTGAGCGACAATCTAGAGAAGGAACTAAAGTGCAGTCTTCCTCTGTGAAACAGCTTTGGAAAAAGACGATTAGTATTTCGGCCTTAAGTCTGTCATCGTCTGTTTCAGTACCATTTTGGTCACAGAGTGTCTGGACTTTTTGTTTTGATCTACCTACCGCTTTGACATAAGACCAAAATTTCTTAGGATTTTCTGCCAAGTCAGTACATAGAACTTTACTTTCGAATTCATTGAACGCCTCTCTCATAGGCCTCCTCACACTACATTTTGCTTCGTGTAATTTTTGTTTGTCTGCAAGGCTTTGGCTATGTTTATGTTTGCTGTGAAGTTCCCTTTGCTTCCGCAGCAGTTTTCTAACTTGGTTGTTGTACCACAGTGGCTCTTTTCCATCTCTTACGATCTTGCTTGGCACATACTCATCTAACGCATATTGTACGATGGTTTTGAACTTTGTCCACTGATCCTCAACACTATTTGCATATGAGACAAAGCTTTTGTGTTGAGCCGTCAGGTACTCTGTAATCTGCTTTTTGTCACTTTTGCTAAACAGAAAAATCTTTCCACCTTTATTAATATCTCTATTTATGGCTGAAATCATCAATGCAGTAACTGCTTTATGATCACTGATTCCCTGTTCTGCATTAACTGTTTCAAATCGTTTGGGTCTGTTTGTCACCAGGAGGTCTAATATGTTATTGCCATGAGTCGGTTCTCTGTTTAACTGCTCAAGATAGTTGTCAGATAAAGCACTTAAAAAAATTTCACTGGATTCTTTGTCTCTGCCTCTTCACAGCTTCTATTCTGCCACCTCATCTCCTACCTTCCAAACTGCACACAAACTCTTCTGTGAAACTTGCAGAACTAGCACTCCTGGAAGAGAGGATATTGTGGGGACATGGCTTGGTCACAGCCTAGGGGATGTTTCCAGAATGAGATTTTCGCTCTGCAGTGGAGTGTGTGCTGATATGATACTTCCTGGCAGATTAAAACTGCGTGCTAGAATGAGACTCGAACTCGGGACCTTTGCCTTTCACGGGTAAGTGCTCTACCATCTAAGCTACCCAAGCACAACTCACAACCCATCTTCACAGCTTCAATTCTGCCAGTACCTCATCTCCTACCTTCCAAACTTAACAGAAGCTCTTCTGTGAACCTTGCAGAAGTAGCACTCAGTTTTAATCTACCAGGAAGTTTCATATCAATGCACACACTGCTGCAGAGTGGAATCATCCCCTAGTCTGTGGCTAAGCCATGTCTCCACAGTATCCTATCTTGCAGGAGTGCTAGCCCTCAAGGTTCGCAGAAGAGCTTCTGTGAATTTTGGAAGGTAGGAGGTGAGGTACTGGGAGAACTGAAGCTGTGAAGATGCGTCACGAGTCATGCTTGGGTAGCTCAAATGGTATAGCACTTGCCCACAAAAGGCAATGGTCCTGAGTTCAAGTCTCAGTCCAGCACACAGTTTTAATCTGCCAGGAAGTTTAAGCTTAATACTTTCTTCTTTCTGTGGAATGGGATGGCGGCAATTGCATATAACTATTACTGACTGTGACTAGTTGTGCTTGAATTCCAAAAGATATGAGATGCCACAACTCAGTGTGGATGTGCCTTATTATGAAATTGCACTTCAGTTAACAACCACATACTGTGTGCAATGAAACAAAGCTGCAAAACTCTTGTTCTCTCTGAAACTACCCTCTATGGAAGGGAATGAAATGCTGAATCTACCTAGAAAATTCAGCTGATCAAAACTTAACGACCACAAAAAGTTTAATTGTTGTATGTGGTGGAACACCTCCCTGATAATGATGATTTAGCATCAGATGCTATTTATCTTCCTCTGGAGAAGAAGAATTGGTTTGGGGTGGGGAGTAATTATGTGATTTTGTACCTCAAATAAGAAACTGGAGGAGGTCATCATGTCATAACAACTTAACACACACCTCTGTGTGTGTGTGTGTGTGTGTGTGTGTGTGTGTACGTGTGTGAGTGCACGCGCTCCAGTGTGCGCGCGTGTGTTGGGAGTGGGGGTGGGGACTGAAAAGTTAATACACTATTATCATAAATACATTTATCACTATGTTGACAAGTAGTCAACACATGTATGTAATATCCATACATAATCCTTCCATATATACCCAGTTGGTTTCATCTCTAGCCCTTTCAGTTGTTTAAAAAAGAAAAAGAAAATTGCATTTATATATTAGAATAACTTCAATGAGGCTAAAGACCATCTTTAACATAAAAATTAGTGTAATTAAATTGTTGTTGTTGTGGTCTTCAGTCCTGACACTGGTTTGATGCAGCTCTCCATTCTACTCAAGCCTGTGCAAACTTCTTCGTCTCCCAGTACCTACTGCAACCTACATCCTTCTGAATCTGTTAAGTGTATTCATCTCTCGGTCTCCCTCTATGATTTTTACCCTCCACGCTGCCCTCCAATACTAAATTGTGATCCCTTGATGCCTCAGAACATGTCCTACCAACCGATCCATTCTTCTAGTCAAGTTGTGCCACAAACTTCTCCTCTCCCCAATCCTATTCAATACCTCCCCATTAGTTATATGATCTACCCATCTAATCTTCAGCATTCTTTTGTAGCACACATTTCGATAGCTTCTATTCTCTTCTTGTCCAAACTAGTTATCATCCATGTTTCACTTCCATACATGGCTACGCTCCATACAAATACTTTCAGAAATGACTTCCTGACACTTAAATCTATACTCGATGTTAACAAATTTCTCTTCTTCAGAAACGCTTTTCTTGCCATTCCCAGGTAATTAAATTAACAGACCACAATTAGAGACACAGGAAACATTTGTTCTGCAATTATATTGAAGTTTTTGAAATTATATTCCAGGTTCTGAAGACACGCATACAGTATATAAGAGCAATCCTAAAACAGGATATGGGCTGGTTTGACATGCATAGTCCACACAAACTTAGTGAAAAAGTATTTATGTAAGTGATTTATTGCATCTCTAGATGTAAATTAGAATAATTTTATGTGTGAGTGTGAGGCTTGGCAGAGTGCTTGTAGTTCACCTTGTAATAAAAGGTATGGGTCTGCTGAGCAGTACCTGAATTGAAGCTGAATGTAATGGACATTTTTATTAGTTTATATTATTCTAGAAGTATTTGGAGAATTTTATTGCCTGAGATCCCATCAATCCTCTCTTATGACAACAGGGACATCCAGGGTGTCTCACTTTGCAATAGGGCAGAAGAACAAAGGTAAAAAGAAGAATTGTAATTACCAGGTTTATTGTAGTGTTTATATACTACTTACTGAACAGATATTAAAGAATTACATAAGTTTAGTAAGCTTTGCTAATCAGATCATCACAATCATTGTATTCACCAACAGGTTCTCAGTGTGTGTAGCCACGGCCACCATGAAGTTGTCAGCCAATTTTCAGCTCATCCATATGTGAAAACAGAGTAGGCTGCATTCTAAGGCTGCTGGTGATATTATAGGGCATTTTATAAGTTCCATCCACATCTTTGTTCAATGGGTTCAGTCTAACAGCCTTATGAAGATTTCAAACTTACCAGTGGCATCAACATCAGGCCATCATTTCCATGTGTGACTCTGAGTCTCACCTCTGTTCACACAACATGCACTCCAGCACCATTCCATGGACTTGTACCATGAAGTATAACTATCATGATTGAGACCACTGGTGTATATATTTGTACACAGTCCAAGTATTCAAAATTAAATAGTTTGCATAGTAACTGAAATATGATGTCTGACAACTGCTAAAAACACAGCAGTAACAACTGGAACAATAGGAAAATAGCCATCAATAACTGCTCTAGAAGCAAGAAGAGCAACATATGCTTCAGCACCAGCAGATCCAGGAACAACAATCATGATGATTTACTTGTATTTCACCAAGTTCCAGCAGAACCTGCAACTCACCCCATTTCCAGTATTTGACTATGAATGTCACATGTGCATCATCGCCACCACCTCGCTGTAGGGCACATCTTAGATGATGATACCTCTTAGCACCATGTAGGTCCAAATGTATCTGACACAGAAGTTAGTAATCTACAATGAGGCCATTATCTTCATCCTAGATGAGCTCATTGATGTGAACACTCATGCCTATGAGCAGCAAATGCATATAGTGTCAAGAGGATTCTTTTTTTCCCCAGTGCATCAAATTCCCAGACCAGTGAGCCACTGAGCTACAAGGCCTGAAAATAAACCAGGTTTCTGCTATTTTCTGCTAGGTAAGTGAAAAGCCATGCAAACAGAAATCATGTCAGTGATTTGCACTGGTGTGCTCTGACCCTCAAAGGACTCATTGGCCTCCAGCCTACTCCTCACCCCAAGATGGCACTTGGCACCTGTGTGATGACTTTCAGGCCCTCAGTACCACAACAGTTCCAAAGTACTGTCCAATACCCCTGTTTTGCAATGATCTGTGCAGCACAAAAGTTTTACCATGTTCCACAACTTTTAAACAACTCTACCAGTTCCTCGGTGTGGTAAACGTTTTTCAGCAGCACCCAAAGAATGCTGCTAGCTTACAAGCATCACTCATTGCCACACTTCTAGGCAGCTGCACTATAGGTAGCAGTCCATTCTGTGGATGGCATGGAATGTTACTGACACCAGCCAGTCTACTCTAGGTGCCATCCTTCAAAAACATGTTGAAGGTTCCTGGCAGCTGCTGACGTTCTTTTCCATGAAACTCTCTGTGGTGCAGCAGAGTTGGGCCACATACAACTGTGAGTTACTCATCATATGCAATTTCTGCCCCTTGGTGGAAGGCCACTCCTTCAAGGTCTTCACTGATCATTCCCCTTTATGACAGGTTTATATCGAAAGGAAGGTGCTCAGATTTTCTGCAGGCAGTTCCATTAGCAGGAATACATGGCATGGTTCATAGTTGACATACAGCACATTGCAAGCTTCAAGAACATTGTTACTGACTGCCTTAGCCACTCCAGTGCCCTCACCACCTCCTGAGTATGCTGTTGTGGCCGCTGCCCAGGCAGCTGTTCCTAAGCTGTGAAGACTGTGCAGAAACCTAAATGCTGGCCTAAATCCGTTACTGCACTCAGTTCCTAGTACAGATTTACCTGTCTGGTCTGACTTTCTTGCTGTTTTGATCACCTAATGACCCCGCAAAGTTTATCTGCCCCCATCCCAGACCCACCCTCTGGCACCCAACCTGAGTCACGAGGCACCAACACCGTGTGTTCGACTACCACCCCTGTGATGTTGGCACGCACATCCACTGCAGCGCGTGACATGTTATACCAGCAAGAGGCTGCAGGAGTGGGTGCCTAATGTGCTAGCACAGGATGGTGTGCATTATACAACATGTGCTGGGTACATTGTGTACTATACACTGTGCATAAGCATGATGTGCCTGAGCACCAACATCATCGCAATGTCTGCCAGGCCCTGCCACTGCACCACAGCATCCCTGATTAAGCCCAGCAACCATGGTGAATTGCTGTCCCCCACCCCTGGTGGCAGTGCAGTAGGGTGTTACCCCATCTACATCTACATCATACTCTGCAAGCCATCTAATGGTGTGTGGCAGAGGTAATTTCTGGTAACACTAACTTATATGATTGTCTGTAAGGTTCTGTATTGGCTCTAATTTCTTGAATTTTCTCATTGTGATCATTACAAAAGATGTATTTGGGTGGAAGTAATATGCTGTCAAACTCTTCCTGCAAAGTGATCTCTCAAAGTTTCAATAATAAACCTCTCCATGATGTAGGAATCCTCTCTTGTAATGACTGCCACTGTAGTTTGTTGATCATCTTGTTAATGCTCTTGTGCTAACTTAACAATCCTGTGATGAAACAAGCCACTCTTCATTGGACCTTCTCTATCTCTTCTGCAACTACTATATGGTAAGGATCTGATATTGATGAACAATTCTCAATAAATCAGTGAGACAAGTGTCTTATGAGCCATTTTCTTTGTGGATGAGTTACATAACCATAAGATTTTTTCTATGAATTTCAGTCTGTCATCTACTTTTTCTACTATTTGTTGTATGGGGCCATTCCACTTAAGGTTGCTGTGGATAGTTACTTCTAGGTATTTTATGGTAGATACTCTTTCCAGAAGTTTCTCATCAATAATGTAGTTATATAACAGTGGATTTCTTTTTCTATATATGCACAATATGTTACATTTATTTATGTTCAGTGTCAACTGCCAGAGCCTGCATCATTTATCAGTCCTCTGCAGGTCATTCTGCAAATTATCTTCTGGCATTGTTACTTTGTTATAGACAACCACATCATCTGTGAACACTCTTAAAGAGCACATGACACTTTCTACTTGATCATGTATATAGGGTGAAGTGAAATTCATGTACTTAGGCTTCGCAGTGCGATTACTCACGTACCAGCAATAAAAAAAATGTCTCTCACAAAATTTCATCCAGCGAGTACATCCACAGGAAAAGGACATTAAAGAGGCAATCTGGTAACACTGTACCCACATGTATTATAGCTGACTCTGTCAGCACTACTAGTTTTACTGTACAGGTGGTGCAGTGGATAGAGTTTTGGGGTAGCATGCAGGAGGTCAAGGGTTCAATCCTGGATTGAGGTATATGTTTTTTATTTGGTAAATGTAGTCCAGGTGGTATGGTATCTGGCATCTTAATCATTAACAGCGCTTGCAGCGGTCCTCTAGAAAACATTTGCACTTACATACTACAATCGTAGAAACGGAAGATTGGTCAGCTTTGAAAGAAGCCCTTTCGATATTGTGGGCATGAATTTATTCACTCCACTTCATCTACTAGATGCAAAACCTGATTTCTTTGTCCCCCTCCTCCAATGGTCCTATGGATTAGTACCAACTATCATTCTTGCCTCGTTCAGGTCCATTACTTTTTGTTAGTCCCTTCCTTTACCAGTAGGACTGGGAACGTACTTTGTGAATCATGTCTGAACTTGGTTACTATTTGTATGTGATTCACCATTTTCCCACTCCACTAATTATGCCTTTCAGCATTGAGTCTGGTAACTGCATGCTGTTTAGTATGTATCTCAATATATTATTATTATTATTATTATTATTATTCTATCAATGGGACTGTGGAAGCATCACGTCTGTCACCGTTAAGGAAACAGTGTAATTCAGAATCGAACATTTTACAATTAGCAGAGTCAGGATGAATTATGCAGAGCAATATTTGTCAAAGGTGTAATGCATGTTAGGTCGAACAGCATGCAGGACTGACAGAGTGTTTATACTGTATGTGCCGTCTGTCAGACAGGGACTAGTTGCAAGCAAAGTAACATTCCCATGACAGACTCCAATGTACATGTACAGACATATAGAACACCATAATATGGTTGGATGAAGCGGCATTCACTCGTGAGGTTGTCATCAATCTGCATAATGCCCACCATTGTTGTGAGGTTAACCCATAAGTCACCTGTGATCATGGATATTTCATGAATCCCTGTCTCTGGGAATTTCCCAGTCTATACACAGAAAGTTGGAGTAACTCCCCCATTATGACAGAATGGCCAGGAAAATTATTAATGACATTCTGTAAATTCTCTCTGAGGCACTCTACCACTACAGCTCCTGACCCAGGTGGTCTATAAAAGGATCTGATTACCATTTTTGACTGACCTTTGATACTTTACTCCCACACCAGTCTTGCAATGTGACATCCCAGAAGCCACTACATATCATGCATCATGCTGCTGCCACCCCGTCACCAGCAGACCCAGCCCCATTGACACTGCATTGCCCCCAACAGTAGTGATATGTGATATGTGATTTATTTATCTCATCATGTACAATTTTCAAATCATTTGATTTGATATATAGGAGACATGTCAAGGTTAACAAAAAGAAACTTGTTTCTCTTTTTTAATAGAAATATAAAATTTTACATTATATTTTACATTTCTAAGTTACAGCTACACAAGTACATAAAATAATACATGTAATACAATCCCTGTGTTTAGACTGTGAAGCTGTCCTCAATGAATTCTTCAACAGAATAATAACACTTTTCCATCAGAAGAGTAAAGAGCAATCTTTTCAGTGAACCAAGCTCCATCTTAAACATATTACTGCCTTTTATTTTATTGAAAATTTTTAACCCCATATACTCTGGTGTTTGGGCATAAAGCTTCAAACAATGTGTTGGAAGTTTGAAATTATCCCTGTGGTGAGTGCTGTAGTTGTGGTCAAAATGGAAAGTGTCTAGTGTATGTTGATTTTTATATAAGAACACCACCACCTCATATATGTAAAGTGAAGGAATGGATAGTATTTTAAAAAATTTTAAGAGTGGTCGACAGGATTCTCGTTTTTTTGTGACACACATGTTTCTAATTACTTTCTTTTGTAATACTAGCAGCCTAGTGACATTTGCTGAATTTCCCCAGAAGATAATGCTATAATGAATAACTGACTCAAAGTAGCAGTGATAAACTATCTTTCTGGTATCCATGTTTGTGGCACCTGACAAAATACCCATTGCAAATGCCAAGCTGTGCAGTTTATTTACTAAGTAATCTATTTGTACATTCCAATTTAAATTTTTATCAAGATTTAGGCCTAAGAACTTCACATGGTTTGCTTCTGTGATATCCTGGTCATTGCAAGTTATCTTTATTTCAGTCCTTTCTACTGATTTGGCTTCAAATTGCATCATTTTGCTTTTAGTTACATTTAGTTTTAATCAGTTTTGATGGAACCAAGATTCAAGTTTTTCTAAAGTATTTTTTGCTTTTTCTGGAATACTGTTAGATACCTAATTTTCAATTAGAACTGACGTATCATCAGCAAATAAGACTGAATGAACATCAATAGCAAGTGGTAGGTCATTTACATAAAAAAGAAACAGATAGAGACCCAATATCAAACCTTGTGGGACTCCTTTGAGGAATAATTGGCTCCATTTGAGTTAAAATTACTCTGTGTTTCCTATCTGACATGCAAGAAATAAACCATTTTAAAGCAGTGCCCCAGTTCCATACATTTGCTGACTGATGTCTTGGGAGTGACCACTGGACCCTGGAGTACTATGTGTTCAAGTCCACCAACACTCTGCTCTAGCAGGTGATTTTGCACTGTAGCAGACAACATGTCACCTGGAAAAAAAAAAAAAAAAAAAAAAAAAAAAACCTGGAACATGAACCTTATGCATTTGAGAACAATAGTTTTCATTAGTTTAGCCAAGTGCCTCTTTGCCTCAGCACATGGGGCTTTCCTCTAAAGCGTGCTATGGGAAGTGTCCCCAACTCCTCGCACTACCTACGCCAATGCCAAACTGTCTACATACAAGTGCAGCAATTTTATGTTCCTTTGGTGTTAATTTTATTTTCAAGTTATTTCATTATCAGAACTTTATAGCTTGCTGTAGTGCTAATAGATAGGCATGCAGGCCATGAAGACATCACTGGTGAGTCAGTTTTGTGTGCCTATAAAGCAAACAGCATTGCTGGCTTCTGAAGTGCCTATGGAGACTACCCTCGTAGTCTCACATCCTGAGCATGAAGTATCTGCTTAATAGAACCTGTTAAATTATAGTGGATGAAACAATCTCCCACCTCTTTTCGTGAACTATATGCAAATTACTGTGGTGTAAAGCATGCAGCTGTTGGAGACTGAAATCCTCAACTGTGTTAGATCAGCTTCATCTACAGTACTTCAAGTTTGTATATTTCTGTTTTGCACTGGCCTTAGTCATTGTGTTAGTTTAGCTTCACTCATGGTACCTCAAGTTCATTTATTTGTATACTGTAATTTGCTTTGATCACTGTGTTAGATTATCTTCATCCATGTACTTCAAGTTCTTTTATTTATATTCTGTATTTTGCTAGATACACTCACAGTACCTCCAAGTTCTTTTGTTTATGTTTGCATATTTTCTTGATCACTGTGCTAGGGAGCTGTGTTTACTGTGCCCCAAGAATATTAATGATGTTTCTCATGTTGTCTTAAAAAGTGTGTAAACTGATTCTACAACACACAGATGGTGGGTGGCCCTTGTGTGTAGTTATTATGCCTTCATGAGGGTGGGGATTACCAAACCAACTCGACCAAGAATTTTTGTTGACAGACATTTTTGTGGTGCAATTAATAGCACTTGTTAATATTCCAATAATGGAATGGTTTTTTATTTGGCTGTCTTTTTGTTACATTGCTGTAATGCTTTACACATCTGCTTTACCCCTCCATGCCTAGCAAGTGCATGGTATCTGCATGTGATATTCACCGAGGAACCCGATCACCACAATATCAATATGATTATGTAGATATTAAATTAGCAGTAATACGTAAACAACCTATAGTTAATATCACTGAGGAGACAGCTGCAGTTTTCAAAGCAGTGACTGCTGCTTTTACTATGTTAAATTTAGTGTGAGTAACCATGATTTGTTTACAGTGGTTTAATAATAGTTAACTGTAAATACTACTCCTGATAACTGCTTCTTTTTATTAGTAGTTATGGTGGCTTGTTCCACATTCCTAATGGTTGTCCTTACTGATGGAATTTGTGAAACACACTGAATGAATGAATATATGGATTAATTAATTAATTTCTTCCAAGGAATTGATTTGCAGCATTTCCTATGACATTGTAATGTTGTACTTCACTTAACTGATGATATGGGACACACAATCAAGCAGTTTTGAAAATAACATAAAATGCCCATAATCTGCAATTCACAAAATTAAAGAAAGGTAGAAAAAGGGGATAATGGAGAGAAAGGTGGAGACAAAGAGGGAGAAAGGGAGGGATGAGACAAGAGTGACGGGTTGAAAAGGGGGGAGAGGAGAGGTGGGAAGGAGAGAGTGGAGGAAGAGTGCCCACATGGGGAGAGGCAAAGGGGAAGAGTGGTGAGTGGTGGAAAAAGGCAGTGCATGACCTTGACAGAGAAGGAGTCATGTGGACAGAAGAAAGGAGGGAAAAGACGAGGTGGGAACAGGTTGGTGGAGGTTTTAAGCCAGGCGGTTAGTGAGAGGACAGGATGTTCCCATCTGCATAGTTCAGAGAAACTTGTGCTGGAAGAAGGTATCAAAATGGCCTGTGTTGCACAGTAAAGCAGCTGTTGAAGTCTTTTGTGTTGTGGTGTGCAGAATGTTCAGAAATTGGATGTTCAAGTTGTGGTTTGCCACAGTTTGGTTCTGGACATTAATGTGAGTAGACAATTGGTCATTTGTCATGCCTACATAGAATGCTGTAAAGTAATTTCAGCATAGCTGCTGGACAACATGGCTGCTCTCATACATGGTCTTGTCTTTCACTGGGTGGGAAATGCCTGTGTCTGGGTGGACGTGCCGACAGGTCTTGCCCTGGGCCAACCACAAGAGAAAAACCCACGGAGTGCAAGATCCCACTCCAAGGAGGACAAGTCTAAGAAAATGTCTTAATACAGCCTCTTTATCAAGAGCATCAAGTGCCACTTTTGTGAGCTCTGTAATGGCAAATATTGTACTTCTCTCACTTCAGAAACCAAACTCTGCTTTGTTGGAAAGATTGTATTTGCTCATGTAATTTAATAGTCTCTCTTTTGTGATTGATGCAGCTATTTTTGAGAATGATGACAGTAGTGAAACTGGCCCATAGTTTTCAGTTATTTCTGTATTATCTTTCTGTAGTAAGGACACCACTTCATGCCTTAGGCACTCTGGGAAAATAACTGAACTGAAGGACACTTTCACACAAGTACAACTCGCACATACATGGCCACTGTCTCAGGCTGTAGCACCCTGAGACATCTTGGAGCTCTCATCGTTTACCTTGAGCTCTGTTGTAGGAAACAACATCCGTGTGCTTGCTGTGTAAGTCATGGTGGGTGCAGAAGATTTTGCTGAAGCTTCTCCACAATACCAGAGAAATAATCGTTTACAAAATTGTTAATTCCTGAGGACTTGTTATTTTCTATCCCCATTTTTGATTTGTATATTATAATAGCTGTGGCTGTCTTTCCCAGTTTCTTGTTTTATAATGTCCCCAATTACTTTGCTTTCATTTTCTGTTATATATTATTTTGTCAGCGATTTTTCTTTCTTTCTTTCTTTTCTTCTCTTTCTTTTTTTTTTCTGTACCCTGCTGCCTATTTTTATGCTTGTGATAGTACTCTGGGAGTCAGCGATTACAGAGTGCTTTCGCAAAGAACTGAGAAATTTAACTGTCTGTTAAGATAATAAATGAAAAACACCAGTTTGCTTTTGTTCTACAATATTATTGTTATTGTATAATTGTGCTGTTGTGGCACATTTTGTCATGTTAACAAAATCTTCCATCAGTTCTTTGTAGAACAACATTATAACAAATGAAAAGCACCAGTTTGCTTATTGTAGAACAAAAGCAAACTGGTGCTTTTTATTTATTATAATGTTGTTCTACCAAGAACCAATGGAAGATTCTGTTAACATGTCTGTTAAGACTTACCCACAGTTATCCATCTATCTTCTTCGAAATGGGTACTTTTGGAAATGTTACCTCAAAATTAATTTCAACAATGTTCAGAATTTAGGATCTGCATTTTCATGTACACTTCATCCCAGATTTGATTTACCAGTACCCTAGCAAAAGTGCAGTATGTATCTTATGTTTCGAGTAAATTCTTTTGTAAGCCTGAAGTTTTACAAGTTTTACCAAGCATGTCTTTGGCTTTGTTATCTGATAGAAATGGTCTGAAAGGCCCAGATCTGTTATAAATATTTTACAATTTCCCATGTCAATATCTGTAAGTACATGATCTAAAACTGAAGTTGAAATTTTTGGAACCCTCACAGCAATGTTTAGCATTTGTGCCACACCAAAAATATTTAAAATGTTTAGGAAGTTGTGACTAATTTTACCCTCAACACCTGTGTTAATAATCATGTCTCCACATATTATTATATTACTTTAGGGGTCTGAGACTCTTCCCAGGACTTCAGTTAATTTGTTGAAGGAAGTTCCGCATTACCACTAGGTGAGCAGTAAAGAATGATTAACTTCTTATAAATATCTGCAAATTCAAAATGTTTATGTGCATTAATTGTGATCAGATAGTAAAATGGTTTCCACCCCTAATATAAATACATGACCCCACGGCCTTTAAGGTAATTATACAGTAGCAACTTCCACTTTCATATTATGATAGTACTATATGCTGCAATTCATCTTCTCCACATCAGCACCCTGTAATGAATACTAAAGTACTGTTCAAAGACTATAATTCAACTTAAGGTAGTGCACTGTATTTTTAATGGTTTGCAATTTTTGATGAATAATAGACAAGTCTGAGAAAATATGCATGGTGCTTGTGCACTCCAGTGCAGTACATGCTACTTTCCGCATTTATGTTGCCAGCTCAAAGCTGGTTGAGCAACTTTTAAGAGGGGAGCCTGTTGTCAGGGTTTATTCTAAAAAAGGCCTAGTTCTTCTACCCACAACGACAGTTATTTGACCATATGTAGTCCAGTATCCACCTGCTATACTCTCGCTAATGAACTCCACCAGACCTCCCTTTCTCAAACCGGTTGAGTTGGAGACTACACCTAGCCCCATCTTCCAGTAGTCCCCACTGTCACCAGCGCAGTGTGTGTCTGATCAACAGTCATCAGCACTATGTCTACCTCCACACTGACTCACCATACAGCATTCCCAACATGAGGCCAATCATGTCACCAGCACCACTCTACCATGCTCGCATTCATGTCACCAGTTAGGGAAGTTATTTTATTCAGGTCACCACCTATGTTGTATACCCTGTCCCTATCCAAGCTGTTCCCTACCTCTACCTGATCATCTTTTGTGAAACCCTTTTCACAAAGGCCCTAAACCCTCAATCACTTTATGCAGCCCACCAATCAGTTTCAAAATGCAGGTGACCTGATACTCCTCCCCTTGCTTCTCCTGTAATAGGAGGTCTACACCTCTGCCATGACCACTACTAACATATGTACATTTCCTGTCCTTCCTGCTAACCAGGCAGAATCTGCAGCACATTTCCTACTCTTACACCCTCTTGAGACATTTCTTCTATCAACTATGGCAGCTGGAACCAGTTGTTAGTAGACTCAACGAATCTGTCAGACCGTGTCCTCCCCCTTCTAGCTCTTCTGCCAACAGCCACTATCCCCTCCCCTCCCCATCACCTTCCCTTGCCCTCATTGGCTCTCTTACAACCTGATACATCTGTGCCTGAAGGGCACAGATCATCCCATCATGCTCCTCTGTTATCCTACTGCTATAGCTTCAACAGAAGACCTCAGTGATCTCCCAAGAGTCCTTCTTGCTATGTATTATGCTCCCCCCCCTTCTTCTCATAGTTCCCAAAATGCATCTTGTAAACAATAGTCTTTCATTGTTTAACAATGTATCATTTACTCATGAAGCACCATTGGCCATACCAATGATCTCAGTCACTATATTCAAAAAATTCTACTTTTCTGCCAGATGTTATTACCTTCATCTAATTTTGCTTACTTATCTGGATTTCTTTCTTCCATGTTTTTTAATATGCCTTGTTAAAAGCTGTTGTTGTAGCAGTCTTCAGACTGAAGATTGGTTTGGTGCAGGTCTCCATGTTAATATCTATATTGTGTGAGCCTATTCATCTCTGGATAACTGCAACTTATATCCTTCTAAATCTGCTTACTGTATTCTTCTCTTGGTCTCCCTCTATGAGTTTTATCCCCACACTACCCTCCAATACTAAATTGGTGATCCCTTGATATCTCAGACTGTGTCCTGTCAATTGATCCCTTCTTTTGGCCAAGTTGTGCCACAAGTTTCTTGTCTCTCCAATTCTATTCAGTAATCCTCATTAGTTTCCTGATCCACCCACCTAATCTTCAACATTCTTCTGTAACACCATGTTATGAAAGCTTCTGTTTTCTTTTTGTCTAAACTGTTTATCATCCATGTTTCATTTCCATACGTGACTACACTCCAGACAAGTACCTTCAGAAAAGGCCTCCTAACACTTAACTCCAAATTTGATGTTAACAAATTTCTCTTCTTCCAAAACACTTTCCTTGCCTTTGCCTGTCTACATTTTATATCCTTTATGCTTCAGGTATAATCATTATTTTGCTGGCCAAATAGCAAAAATCGTCTACTACTTTAAGTGCCTCATGTCCTAATGTAATTGCCTGAATATCACCTGATTTAATTCGACTACATTCCATTATCCTTGTTTTGCTTTTGGTGGTGTTCATCTTATATCCTCCTTTCAAGACAATGTCCATTCTGTTCAACTGCTCTTCCACATCCTTTTCTGTCCTTGACAGAATTACAATGTCACTGGCAGACCTCAAAGGTTTAATTTATTTCCCTTGAACTTTAATTCCTACCACAAATTTTTATTTCTTGTTCAACCAACAATGGAAAATTGTACTGAAATGCAGAAGGATTTGCAGCGAATCGACGCATGGTGCAGGGAATGGCAATTGAATCTCAATGTAGACAAGTGTAATGTGCTGTGAATACATAAAAAGATAGATCCCTTATCATTTAGCTACAAAATAGCAGGTCAGCAACTGGAAACAGTTAATTCCATAAATTATCTGGGAGTATGCATTAGGAGTGATTTAAAATTGAATGATCATATAAAGTTGATCGTTGGTAAAGCAGATGCCAGATTGAGATTCATTGGAAGAATCCTAAGGAAATGGCTAATGGCTCTGAGCACTATGCGACTTAACTTCTGAGGTCATCAGTCGCCTAGAACTTAGAACTAATTAAACCTAACTAACCTAAGGACATCACACATATCCATGCCTGAGGCAGGATTCGAACCTGTGACCGTAGCAGTCGCTCGGTTCCAGACTGCAGCATCTAGAACCGCACAGCCACTCCGGTCAGCACTAAGGCAATGCAATTCCAAAACAAAGGTTACAGTACGCTTGTTCACCCACTGCTTGAATGCTGCTCGGCAGTGTGGGATCCGTACCAGATAGGGTTGATAGAAGAGATAGAGAAGATCCAACGGAGAGCAGCGCGCTTCGTTACAGGATCATTTAGTAATCGCGAAAGTGTTATGGAGATGATAGATAAACTCCAGTGGAAGACTTTGCAGGAGAGACACTCCGTAGCTCGGTAGGGGCTTTTGTTAAAGTTTTGAGAACACATCTTCACCGAGGAGTCAAGCAGTATATTGCTCCCTCCTACGTATATCTCGCGAAGAGACCATGAGGATAAAATCAGAGAGATTAGAGCCCACGCAGAAGCATACTGACAATCCTTATTTCCAAGAACTGGAACAGAAGGGAGAACTGATAGAGGTACTCAAGGTACCCTCTGCCACACACTGTCAGGTGGCTTGCGGAGTATGGATCTAGATATAGATGTAGATGTACAGATTGAATATCATCAGCTACAACACTGCCTTACTCCCTTATCAGCCACTGATTCCTTTCCTGCCCTTCGACTCTCGTTACTGCTGTCTAGTTTCTGTACAAGTTGTAAATAGCCTTTTTCTCCCTGTATTTTACCCCTTCTACCTTCAGAATTTCAAAGAGCGAATTCCAGTTAACTAAAGCTTTCTCCAAGTCTACAGGTGCTATAAACATAGGTTTGTCTTTCCTTAACCTATCTTCTAAGATAAGTTGGAGAGTCAGTACTGCCTCACATGTTCTCGCATTTCTCTGGAATCCAAATTGATCTTTACCGAGGTCAGCTACTACCAGTTTTTCCATTCTTCTGTAAAGAATTCGTGTTAGCATTTTGCAACTATGACTTATTAAATTGATAGTTTGGTAATTTTCACAACTGTCATCAACTGCTTTCTTTAGATTTGTAATTATTCCATTCTTCTTGAAGACTGAGAGTATTTTGCCTGTCTCATACATCTTGCATACCAGGTGGAAGAGTTTTGTCATGGCTGGCACTCCCAAGGCTATCAGTAATTCTGACAGAATATCATCTACTCCCAGGGCCTTGTTTTGACTTGGGTCTTTCAGAGCTCTGTTGAATTCTTTTTCCCACCTCTTCTTCATTTACACCCACTTTCCTAGCAATAATATTGCCTCTGAATTTATCTCCCGGGTACAGACCGTCTATATACTCCTCCCACCTTTGAGCTTTCCCTTCTTTGCTTAGGGCAGGTTTCCCATCTGAGGTCTTGATATTCATACAGCTGCATCTCTTTTCTACGAAGGCCTTTTAATTTTTGTGTTGGTGGCATCTATCTTTCTCCTAGTGAAATGTGCTTCTAAGTCTTTACATTTTATCTGCATCCATTGTTGCTTAGCCATTTTGCACTTTCTGTCAGCCTAATTTTTTAGATGTTTGTATTGTCTTTTGCCTGCTTCATTTATTGCATTTTTATATTCTTTCCTTTCGTTATTTGAAATCAATATGTCTTGTGTTATCCAAGGATTTCTACTAGCCCTAATCTTTTTACTTACCTGATCATCTGCTGCCTTCACTATTTCATCACTTTTTTTTAAAAAAAAAAAAAAACCCTACTCATTCTTCTACTATATTCCTTTCCCCTGATCTTGTCAATCATTCTCTGTTAGTGGCTCTCAAATGCTATACAACCTCTGGTTATTTCAGTTTGTCCACATTTTTGCAGCTAGTTGACCTATGAAGTTGTACTACTGTTGTGGGTGTCAGCTTCATATCTATCTTGGCTACAATAATGTGTTACCCATGCTGTTCATAGTAGCACCTACATTCCTATTTTCTACTCATTATGAAACCTGCTCCTACATTACCCATATTTGATTTTGTATGACCATAAGTCATGTTCCTCCTGCCACAGAGCTTCACTAATTCCCACTAAATCTAACTTGAACCTACCCATTTACCTTTTAAAATTTTCCAATTTACCTGTTCTATTAAGGGATCTAACATTCCACACTCTGTTCTGTAGACGGCCAGTTTTATTTCTCCTGATGATGACATCCTGCTGGGTAGTCCCCGCCCAGAAATTCTACTGGGGGACTATTTTACCTCTGGAATATTTTACCCAAAAGGATGCAATCATGTCAACCATACACTACAGCTGCATTCCCTTGGCAATAATCGTGGCTGTAGTGTCCCCTTGCTTTCAGCCATTCGCAATACCAGCACAGCAAGGCTGTTTTGGAAATGTTACAAGGCCAGATCAGTCTATCATCCAGACTGTTGCCTCTGGAAGAGGAACCACACATTTGTGTGGACTCTCAAGAGATATGCCTCCATTGTGGTTGCACCTATGCACCTACGGTACAGCTGTCTGTATCGCTGAAGAATGCAGGTCACCCCACTGATGGCTAAGTCCATGGTTCATGGGCTAGAGTATGAATATGGCTGTGCAGATAAGTTTTTTGTTTTGTTTTGTTTTACAAGATGCCTAGATGTTCTTTTTAAGTATTCTCAGTGTTTATGTTAAGTTATGTTTTTTTTTTTTTTTTTTTTTTTTTTTTTTTTTTTTTTTTTTTTTTTTGGGAGGGGTGGATGGAAGGTGTGTGTGTAATTTTCAGAGAATTGCAAACTTCAGTAATGACTGTACTGTGTTTTAAATTAATGTCAAAACTATTTTTATCATCTTTCCTGTTCACATATGTGACAGATACCCTAAAATACCCATTTATTGGTACATTATTACTGTACTGCATGCTGATTATATGGTTTTATATCCTGATCAGTGGTAAGACTTAACATAATAAACTGCATTTCACGATCTGGGAAACCACTACTGCAGTTTGTGATCTGACTGCATTACCAAGCATGATGGTTCACTGTTGAGACAAGGGGATGTCATTTCAAACCACAGCCCAGCCACACAGATCTAGGTTTGCTGTGGTTCCCTGGTCACTTTAGGTAAATGCTGGGATGGTTCCTCTGAAAAGGACATGCCTGAAATCCTTCCCCATTCTGAGCATGAACTCTCCTTTACCTTATCAACAAAGAGACTTTAACACCTAATCTCTCTTACTGATGATATCAAAAGAAAAACTCACTTGAGAAAACTAAAAAATTACAAGGAGATGGAGTGGCTGGCCATGAATTACTTGCAGGAAACAGAAGTCCTGTACTGTTGATAGTCACACACACACACACACACACACACACACACACACACACACACACACACAAATAAGCAGCTTTCAAAAATATTTCTTCTTCGGCTAACAAGGAGCAATAGGCCAGGGAATGGAGAAAGAAGGGGAAGGCCATTTAGATCTCAAGATGAGAATGAACCAGTTGTTGCAAGGAGAAGGGAAAACAAAGATGAAGGGGAAGCAAGTTTTGCCCATACGGTGTTCGAATATTGCCAAATCACAGTACAAGGCCTAAGAACTATGTATATGTATGACAGGCCAAACTACTGCTTTCAGCATGGCAACAGGAGCTATTCTCCTCCTTCCCCCCTCCCCTCCATTTTGTATCTCTCTGTCCAATACAGCAGCTATCTCTATTTGCTTGTGAGTGAACTTCTATGTTATAACTCCAAGTTAATGAACTAATCCTTCAGAATACAAGTCTTATGAATTTCATTTATTGGCAATATCTAACTAAAACTGTTGGAGTGTATACTCAGATTTGTAGCTTGCAATCATGTTTTATTTTTCACTTCAGCTTCAGCTGTTCTTTTAAATAAAGAAATGGATGTTTTAAAAGTAATTATTGTAAGTTAGTTTCTCCACACTTTTTGAAGAACTAAAAAGAAAATACTGCATTTAGCTATTGTTAAATAATATTTATTAATGTGTTTGTATGAATTTATAAAGTCTCTAGCTGTTTTCACATGCTAAAGCTAATCTCTTGTTTTTAGATTCACAAATGACATCTATGAGGGCTTGGCAGAAAAACTTGGAATGATGGTTTACACTTCTGTATCAGCTTTGGCAGGATTTGTTGTTGCTTTTATGCATGGCTGGTTCTTATCTCTCATTCTGGTTGCAGTCGTGCCTATCATATTATTCATTGCTATAGCAGGTGCAAAGGTAAAAAATAAAATAAAAAATAAACAAGTAATAGTTTATAGGAAAGGAATATAGTGAACATAAAAATGCAAGTGACAACCCACTGGACACATTAAAATACCTTCTTTCATATACAGTGGACAATGTCAGAGTATCTCTTTATGTTATTTAAATTATGACTTCTGGATGACCAGACAGAAAGGGTAAATTTAAGATACAGATCAAGCTATTCTGAATCCAAAGACTGGCATCAATATTATAGTGCTTTGATTTACTTGGTGCTATTGAAGACATTATGCTTTTGCCTTCCTCCAGCTTTTGAACTGATTTCTCAAATAAATGTTATTGTTGTTGTTTATTTTCTGCTAATATATTTATATGTTGTTGAAGGTAATTCACATATTTGAGCAACCTAATTCAGTTACAGCTTCATGTAATGAAATTGTAGATGAAAACTTGAAGCATTATGGGGTTTCTACCATTATTAAAAGTAATGTTCCTTCATTGTCCTCTGTTCCACTTAACCTCAAGGTCATACACTGATGACTTCTTTGTACATCTATATTTGTCATAGGCCAATAACAAGCAGGACAAGCAGAATAAAGTTGTAAAATCCTTTGACTGTTTTCTTATGACTAGGATGTAAGAAAATGAATCAATGAGCAGTTTACAAGAGAAGCATATTTACACAAATATGGAGCTCGGAAATCAACCTAGATGGTTCAGTGGTGAGACAATGGAGGACAACAGTTCAGATCACCATCCATCCACCCTGTTTTATGTTTTTTGTGATTTCCCTACATCACTTAAGACAAATTCTGGGATGATTCTTATGAAAGGGTATGGCTGATTTCCTTTTCCAACCTGAGCTTGTGCTCTTTCTCGAATTACTTCATCATCGATGGGTTGCCAAACTGTAATCTTCCTTCTTCCTTACTTGTAGCACTGAAAGTTCCAAAGGCTTTGGACGACAATTTAAGTCAGAAGTAAATATACTAACTTCCACTTCTTTTACGAGGTGACTTACTTGACATGCTCGGCCAACTTTCCTTGCTGGTTAGCCTGTTGCTGCAAACTCTCTTTCAGTTTCTTCTATGAAGTATGCTGCTAGGTGTAGGAATTTCTTAAGACTCTCTCTACTTATAAAAATAAGTAGACATACCAATTTCAATTGCTTCAACTAATGACGTATATTAGAGCTTCAGACATATTACAAATCTCACTCTTCATATAAATATATACTACTTTATAAGCCTTTCGTGTCTCCAAACATTAGAAACAAACTAATTTACATATAATAGAAAGTTGACTTAAACACCATGTCCACTCTCAACATGAACCGTAATACACATCTTCCCTTCAAAAGGCTAAGACAAATGTTTTTTTTTTCCAAGAGTATCTTCTCAACTTGTTCTTTTTTCACTAACAATAGTCACTGACACTATTATCACAGAGTTACATAAATACTTCAAGGTCCTCTCATAGTTACTTCCACTAAAACTTCCATGAATCGCCCGACAGGTACCTGTCGGTACCGTTCAATCACCGCGTCTACATTTTTCCTGTGACTGAATTTAAACCTGCACACACAGACATGTGACGTGCAGTAGGTAGGATTCTATCATCCAACACACACATCTAAAATATCATGTGTTCGAGACAGCAGAATTTACCCCAAAATTCTCAAATAACTACATATCTCTCTCCCCCCCCCCCCCCCCCCCTTTCAGATCAGACACACGATATTTTATACATAATCATTATGTAAATAACATCACTAATAACAATATACTTTTCTTATACGTGTTAATACATATATCTTTCATTCAACAACAATCTTTTTTTCTCTCTAGAACAATTTTTAGCTGAGTGTTTCTTTATTCTGTTCTTACTTTACTTTGATATTAAGATATGCACAGTCACTTGAGGTTGTAATCTGCTCTTCTAATGTTTAAGAATTGTGTGGACTCTTTTTATTTTTTTTTACTACTTTTCCTTAGTATATACTATTTTTACTATTTTCACAGTTTGGAGGAGCTCTGGGCAAAATGAAAGTGTTCTTTTCGACACTCATAAACTTACATGAAACATAATAATGCTACTTGTGCATAGAATTCAAACTTTCCAGACTAATCCACAAGCACTGTCTGTATATGTGCGGATGGATATGTGTGTGTGTGTGTGTGTGTGTGTGTGTGTGTGCGAATGTTAACCTGTCCCTTTCCCCCCCCCCCCCCCCCCCCCTCTTTACCCTCTCCCTTAAAACCCACATCCTTTTGTCTCTTTCCTGATGAAGCAACCATGTGTTGTGAAATCTTGAAATTTGTGTGTGTGTTTGTTATTGTCTCTATCAACATACCAACGCTTTTGTTTGGTAAGTTACAGAATCTTTGTTTTTAGATATATTTTTCCCATGTGGAATGTTTCTCTCTCTCTCTCTCTCTCTCTCTCTCTCTCTCTCTCTCTGTGTGTGTGTGTGTGTGTGTGTGTGTGTGTGTGTGAGTACACATATTTCCCTGTATACGCATATTCTTTCCCCTACAATACCTAGAAATTCTCACATCATGACAGGCTTTTTAGACTGTAATTTCAATGTTTGTGTCTCACTGTATTTTTGTGTGTATGCATATATTTGTGTAGTCTGATTCTTCAGCCTTCTTATCTAAAGATAAGATGTAAGTTATTAGAAACCATGGAAACAAGGAAGGACTTCAGTGACAGAAGTTTGTGGATATGGAAACAGGGAAAAAATAGATAGGTCCTCAAATGAGAAGTAAGAAAAGGGAAAAAAAAAATAGATATGGTTGCTAATATCTAATAAGAGAAAGAAGATAGCTCCAAAGACAGGACACCCTTCCAAACCCTCTCCCTAGGATCCCTACCCCTCAGATACTTGAGTAAGATGCCAGAACGGACATTCCCACCTTCACCCTTGAGGTCCCTGAAGGAAATCTTAGCAACCCTATGGAAATGGCAAATGGTGAAGAATCAGGCACACTTATTTGCAAGAGTGTCCGAAAGATGTGATGTTTGTTTAGTGTTAGCCTGATTTATTTGCTCTTGTAAACCATGCTTTTATTTACAATACCAACCCCTTTCAAATCCTATACAAACACTACCATTTACATCATATCTCATAAAAGGTATAAAATATTCTATACAAAACAGAAAATTTATATACTATGGTATCACAGTTGTTTAACTATTCACCTCATATTATATTATCCATAAATATAATACTCTATTTAATTTATTTTGTCTAGATATCACTTTATTTCTGCGATTCTCTTAAGTTTTCTTTTACTTGTAGTTGCATCCAATTTTCTATGCTCTATGATTATAGGATAGTTTAAGATGTTAGGAATAGATGACAGAATAGTTTAAGATTTTAAAGGAATTCGGTGCAGGAAAACTATTTTGGAAGAAACATAGAAAACAACTCAGGGTTTGACGGTTGTCAATCCGCCCATTAACTCAGAATGTTAATGCCCCTGGGGGATAGATGACTCCACCCGAGTCCCATGGATCTGATATTAACTTTTCTTGTGCACTGGCAATCAGATTTCTCTTTAAACTTCTTTTGAAAGTTTCTCCTCTGCAAATCAGTCACCACATCACTAGTTAACACAACATTAGGTGAAGATACTGTTTTTTTCTACTGTGTCTTGAATAAGTTTACTTTTTTCCACATGTCATCTATACCTCTCCTGGTATCATTAAGTTCAGAAGGTAGAATAGGAGATACATTTCCAGATGTTACTTTCTCGGTAACTTTTCAATCTATAATTTCTTCAACCTGTTCCTCCAAACTAACTATATTTATGATATCAGAGTTTACTAATTTCTCTTTGAAGTTTCTTTCCACATTATCTACTCATGTATTAACACCTGTAATTTTCGATTGAATTATTGGCATTAAATTATCCTGCTTATTGACACTCTCTTTCAAAGTACTCAACCATTGCTTTACAGCATTAAATTTAAGATTACACACATTTTCAGAGGATCCTAACTTTTCATGAAGCTCCAGTCCTACACTATTATATTTGTCTTCAATATTCAGTTCCAACCTTTTTGTCAAATCCTGAAAATTATCATTCTATTTCTGACTGAAGTCAGTGAACATTTGATTTACATGAATGGTCAAGGAACTAGACAATTCATTCTTTAAATCTAATTTTAAATTCTCTATCTTACTATTTATGGTGTCAAATTCAGTCTGTAAAGCATCAGTGCCTTCGCTCAGATAATAAATCTTTGGTATTTAACAAACCTATATTTGCTGCTTGATTACTTAACGTTTCACTCTGGTTATTTAATTGAGAATGTACTGAGTCTAGTTTTTCACTTAGAGTTGCATTTTGAGTATTTAAAGTTGCACTTTCGGCTTTGATTACGTTTACTACCTCAGCTCAGTCTGGCACTTCTTCACTAACTCTCATGACCATAGCTGTTTGTAATTTGTATTTGTGTGAAACATGTAATTACAAGCATACCAATTGGTAGTACAATATAACAGTATAGAATCTAAATTTACTTTATAATAGGAATTTAAGAATGTAGTCCAAATTATTTGAAATACTAATACTTTAGATTTTAGTTTCTTCAGTAGGCTATAAAAGCACTGCTCAATGAGACACAATTTTAGATGTTTTTTGAATGTCTCTCCAGTTATTACCTTCAACTCATTTGGCAGTTCATTGAAGTATTTTGCTCCATTTTACTCCATTAATGTATGGACTCTTTGCTGTTTTTTCAGTCTTCTGTTTATCATATGGAAATTTTGTAATTGTGTAGTATCATTAATTCCTGCATTATGATATGTATATTTCTTAACTTCTACAGTTAATACTATTGTTTCAAACATATACATAGAATAGATAGTCAGAATTTTAAAATCTATAAACAGTCCCTTACATGATGTTCTAGCATCTTTTTGCCTAATTTTCTAAAGGCTCTTTTCTGGAGTTTAAATACTCAGTTCATATGTGTTTTCGAAGCCCTGTCCCACTGTAAAAGACCATATGCTAGAAATGGATGGATGAAACCAAAATACATCATCCTCATTTTTTGGGTATTGACGTATGGAGCTGTTTTTCTTAAAACATATAGGCTAGATGATAGCCTTGCACATACATTGTCAATTTGTTGTGTCCATAGTAGTTTGCTATCTATGCATATACCTAGGAATTTAGACTCACTGCAGATTTTCTCTAAAATATTACTATCTCGAGAATCAATACAAGTTTGCAAATCACCAACATTGAAGCGGATTATACACTCCTGGAAATTGAAATAAGAACACCGTGAATTCATTGTCCCAGGAAGGGGAAACTTTATTGACATATTCCTGGGGTCAGATACATCACATGATCACACTGACAGAACCACAGGCACATAGACACAGGCAACAGAGCATGCACAATGTCGGCACTATTACAGTGTATATCCACCTTTCGCAGCAATGCAGGCTGCTATTCTCCCATGGAGACGATCGTAGAGATGCTGGATGTAGTCCTGTGGAATGGCTTGCCATGCCATTTCCACCTGGCGCCTCAGTTGGACCAGCGTTCGTGCTGGACGTGCAGACCGCGTGAGATGACGCTTCATCCAGTCCCAAACATGCTCAATGGGGGACGGATCCGGAGATCTTGCTGGCCAGGGTAGTTGACTTACACCTTCTAGAGCACGTTGGGTGGCACGGGATACCTGCGGACGTGCATTGTTCTGTTGGAACAGCAAGTTCCCTTGCCGGTCTAGGAATGGTAGAACGATGGATTCGATGACGGTTTGGATGTACCATGCACTATTCAGTGTCCCCTCGATGATCACCAGAGGTGTACGGCCAGTGTAGGAGATCGCTCCCCACACCATGATGCCGGGTGTTGGCCCTGTGTGCCTCGATCGTATGCAGTCCTGATTGTGGCGCTCACCTGCACGGCGCCAAACACGCATACGACCGTCATTGGCACCAAGGCAGAAGCGACTCTCATCGCTGAAGACGACATGTCTCCATTCGTCCCTCCATTTACGCCTGTCGCGACACCACTGGAGGCGGGCTGCACGTTGTTGGGGCGTGAGCGGAAGACGGCCTAACGGTGTGCAGGACCGTAGCCCAGCTTCATGGAGACGGTTGCGAATGGTCCTCGCCGATACCCCAGGAGCAACAGTGTCCCTAATTTGCTGGGAAGTGGTGGTGTGGTCCCCTACGGCACTGCGTAGGATCCTACGGTCTTGGCGTGCATCCGTGCGTCGCTGCGGTCCGGTCCCAGGTCGATGGGCACGTGCACCTTCCGCCGACCACTGGCGACAACATCGATGTACTGTGGAGACCTCACGCCCCACGTGTTGAGCAATTCGGCGGTACGTCCACCCGGCCTCCCGCATGCCCACTATACGCCCTCGCTCAAAGTCCGTCAACTGCACATACGGTTCACGTCCACGCTGTCGTGGCATTCTACCAGTGTTAAAGACTCCGATGGAGCTCCGTATGCCACGGCAAACTGGCTGACACTGACGGCGGCGGTGCACAAATGCTGCGCAGCTAGTGCCATTCGACGGCCAACACTGCAGTTCCTGGTGTTTCCACTGTGCCGTGCGTGTGATCATTGCTTGTACAGCCCTCTCGCAGTGTCCAGAGCAAGTATGGTGGGTCTGACACACCGGTGTCAATGTATTCTTTTTTCCATTTCCAGGAGTGTATTTGTTTTTTGTAAGTTGACTTTTAGATTAACATTTTTAAGCTTTTCTTTGCAATATCTATAATTTTTTTTATCCCTATGCAGAGATTAAGAATATCATTTCCCCAACAAAGGCCTGAAGTGTCATCTGCATACATTGTAATGAAGGTATAATTTTTTACTATCTTTGGGAAGTCATTAACGTAATATATAAAAAGGAAGGGACCAATTATCAATCCCTGAGGCACACCAAATTTAATATTACTGTCCCTTGATGTATAACTGTTTAATGTTTTTCCATTATTGTGTGAGGTTGAGATACACTGTCTTCTGTTTTTTAAATATGATGTGATGAGGTGGAATAGTTTTCCACTTATGCCATCTCTGGCCAGTTTTGACAAAAGTACCTCATGATCAGCCCTATCAAAAACCTTTGATAAGTCAAGGAAAACTCAAGCTACTTGCGTGCCTTCATCAATTTTGTCAAGAGCTTTCAGCATAAATTGAAGTGTTGCAGTCATGGTGCTACAACCACTTCTGAAGCCATGCTGAAAATCTGCTAGGAAGTTGTGCTTCTAACATATATTTCAGAATTATTTTTTTCAATTAACTTGCTAAAAATGGAAGTTAAAGTGAGTGGTCTGTAATTTTCTACTAGTTGTTTATCACCTTTTTTGTAGAGAGGTTTAACAATGGCTAATTTTAGTATGTCAGGAACATTCCTTTTTTAAGACACTACTTATTAAATGCACCAAAGGATATGCTAGATTATTTTTGCACTGTTTAAGTGAAAATGGATAAATTTCATCCTAGCCAGCAGATTATTTGTTTTTACATTATCTGATGAGCTGCAAAACATCCTTGATTTCAAGTTCGTGGAGTTGATTAGATTCAGAATTGTCCTCAGCAAGACTTCCAACAGGTACTATATCTGTGGTAAAATAGTCAGATTCTATCATATCTATGAAATAGTCATTAAAAATGTTACAGATCTCCTGAGGATTGGTGACATCAATATTGTTATTAGATATCTGTATGTTGATATTACCTTTTAGTTTTGTTTTATTGTCTCTTACTTCATTTACTATTGATCAGCAGGTCTTGGAGATGCAATCTGAGTTTTGTATTTTCTGGTTAATTTTTTCAGCCTTCAATCTCTTGACTTGCTTGCGATACTGGTACTTATATTGTTTTTATTTATCCATCTGCTCATTGTTTTTGGTCTCTCTTGGTAACAAATACATTTCTTTCATTTTTTTCTTTCAGTTCTTTGGTAGAAATATCAAATTTCATGGGTATTGACTGTCTTGCCTTATTCTTATTAATATTTATCTTTCTGATGGGAATAACATTATTTAGATGAAACAATAATGTATATAGGAAGGCATCCTATTTATTGATCACTCCTTTGGCTTGAAATACTAGATGCCAAGATTCATGACCAAGGCTCTCTCTCAGTTTGGCAATGTTGATAACAGAGAGATTTCTTTTGTATTCATAATTTTTTTTTCGTTTTATACAAGGATTTCCCTGTAGCACTAACAGTTGGCCTAGATGGTCATAGATGTGATCATTTACAACAGCAGCTGTGGTAATATTTTCACAATTAGTAATAACATGGTCTATAGAGCTTATACTAGTTGGAGTGATTCTAGTGGGTATGTCTCCCAACAGATCTTTTGCACCATAAGAATGGATACAGTCTTTGAACTGTTTGCTTTCTTGGGAATCTTGTAATGTGTTGACATTAATATCCACTAATAATATAACGTGTATGTTCTTGCTTGGACATTAATTTACATAATACTGTATCAAGGGAATTAAGAAATAATTTAAAATTTCCATTTGGTGATCTATAGAATGCTAAGATAAAGTATACAACAGACAAGAATTTTAATTTAGCTGGCCGCTGTGGTCGAGCGGTTCTAGGTGCTTCAGTCAGGAACCATGCAGCTGCTACGGTCGCAGGTTCAAATCCTGCCTCGGGCATGGATGTGTGTGATGTCCTTACGTTGGTTAGGTTTAAGTAGTTCTAAGAATAGGGGACTGATGACCTCAGATGTTAAGTCCCATAGTGCTTAGAATCATTGGAATTTTAACTTAATTGCTTCAATTTCACAGTGCAAATCAGAGGAATACTCTTTTACCCAAGCAATATCTTCGTAATATTCTACTAAGTTATTTGTTCTCAGGTAGATAGCCACTCCTCCACCTTTGTGGTTAAAAGTAGTTAATGAACAATTTTGGTTTTCAAACAGGTGTATATTATGTGCAAAATTTTGGTGTTCACTGACAACTAGTAGGCGGGGTGTAATATCTGTAAGATAGTGGTCGAAAACATCAATCTTATTACCTAATCCCTCTACATTATAATCTAGGAAAGAAATATTGCTTCCTTCAGGTACATTTTGTGCATGATCATCCCTTCTTCTGCTTAATAGTTTCCTTTATTATTTATAACAATGCAAATATCAGTAATCATCTTGGTGAAGGTCTTGGAGCCTAAACTGTTTAAGTGAGTACCATCTTTCTCCAGACATTTGTTGCTTAAAATCTTATTTGGATTGATAAATATTTCTCCTAGATTATTACAGATCACACAAATATTACAATTTATCCTATCTATATAAGTATCACTCACAGACCTTCTGTAGATTATTCTGCTGATTACAATTCTTAAAGACCTGTGTAAGTTTCTTGCTGATCGGATTATGTTTCTAGTTTCACTGACAATTTCTTCCTCGGTGGTTCTGCATAGTGAATTTGTTCCTACATGAATGTAAACACCTTTGTAGATTCTTGTGGCTTCACCTGAAGATCCCTGATTTGAATTTTGCATATTGATTAGTGATTATTTAATTGAGGGATCCTGATACCAAGGCAAATGTTGAGTCTTGAATTTGACACATCAACTTTTTTAGTAGTAAGCCACCTATAATGAGGAAGTCTTTTTGAGTTTCCTTTTCAGTACTGTGATGACTAATTCTTTTTTTCTGTATGTGAAATTGTTCCAGTGATATTTGTTTCTTGAATATGTGTTTTCACTTTGCACCTCTTCACAAACAGTGGGCATTAATGGTTCAGAAAAATGGGTATCACCACTTTGCGAGTTTTCGCTGTTAAGATTGATTACAACACCTTTCCTGCTTTTGATAGAAGATTTTTCTGTTTCAGTATGACCATCACAAACCGTGGAACTTAATGATTCAGTAAACTGGAAATCATCACTTTCCTTGAGTTTCCTGGACTTATTGTATGTTACCCATATTCTTCCAAGCTTTAGATCTTTTAAGCATTTAACTAACTTCAAGTGTGGTAACTACCCTAATAAAGTTCACTGAACAGTTTGTACCATTTTGTACTAAAACAATAAAGTTCTGTTTTATGCTCACCCGGTGGAGAATTTGCTCTGCATCAGTGAGTGGATGCGGAGGCAGGTCATCACCGGTGAACAGCAACTGGTGCCAGCGGTGTCAGATGTTGGTTTCCGCATCCACGTCCCTGTGATGCATATGAGAGATCTACACTCCCTGCACCGGATCTTCTTAATTGAAGTGTTCTAGGTGTATTTCGTCATAGAGAAACACACTGGAATCTTCTTCTCTATTTCTCAATTCAAAATTTTGCTCCTTTATATACTTGAGCATGTTCCATTGCCTTGTAGTAGATTCTTTGTCGTATTTGGCTTAGTTGCTATGGCAACACACAACCACTTATTTTCTCATTTTTTGGTCTTAGAATTCCTGTTTCTTCAGTCCTTCCTCACTGGTCTCCACGTTCTAATGGCTTTTGGATGACAATTTAAGTGCGAAGTAAATATACTAACTTCCACTATTTTTGCGAGATGACTTACTTGACATGCTCGGCCAACTTTCCTTGCTGGTTAGCCTGCAGCCATGAACTCTCTTTCACTTTCTTCTCTGAAGTATGCTGCTAGGTACAGGAATTTCTTAAGACTCTTTCTAATTATAAAATTATATCTAAAAACAAAGTTGATGTGACTTACCAAAAAAAGCACTGGCAGGTCGATAGATACACAAACAAACACAAATATACACACAAAATTCAAGCTTTCGCAACCAACGGTTGCTTCATCAGGAAAGAGGGAACGAGAGGGAAAGACGAAAGGATGTGGGTTTTAAGGGAGAGGGTAAGGAGTCATTCCGATCCTGGGAGCGGAAAGACTTACCTTAGGGGGAAAAAAGGACAGGTATACACTCCCACACACACACATATCCATCCGCACATACACAGACACAAGCAGACATTTGTAAAGGCAAAGAGTTTGGGCAGATTGCCTCTGTGGGTTTTTGGGGGGGGGAGGATGGGGAGTCGTTCTGGTCCCGGCGGTGGGGGGACTTGCCTTTGGGGGAGGGAGGGACGGGTGTACGCTCGCACACGCGCGCGTGTCCTCCGCATGTGCACGGACACGGGCGGACATTTGTGGGGGAAGGAAGTTTGGGCAGAGATGTCAGGCAGAGATGTATATTTCAACTTCAGACATATTACGAATCTCGCTCTTCATATAAATATATACTACTTTGTAAGCCTCTCATGTCTCCAAACATTAGAAACAATCTAATTTAAATATAATAGAAAGTTGAGACTTAAACACTGTGCCCAGTCTCAACATGAACCATAATACACATCTTCCCTTCACAAGGTTTTTTTTTTTTTTTTTTCAGGAGTACATTCTCAACTTGTTCTTTTTTCACTAACAGTAGTCACTGACACTATTATCACAGAGTTACATAAATGTCCCAAGGTCCTCTCATACGCACTTTCACTAAAACTTACATGGATCGCCCAAAAGGTACTTGTCGGTGCCGTTCGGCCGCCGCATCTACATTCTTCCTGCAACTGAATTTAAACCTGCACACACAGACATGTGACATGCAGTAGGTAGGATTCTATTATCTTACACCCACATCTAAAATATCATGTGTTCAAAGCAGTAGAAGGCCTAGTTTTTCTAGAAGTTACACTGAAATTCTCGAATCACTACAAGGTTGATGAAAAGAGGAGTCTAGCTTCTTTGGTTCATGAATCTATTATGAGTGCCAGGAACTCTTTGAACCACTGTAATTCCTTGTGAGAATTGATTAAGTCTGGATGAGTTGTGCAGTATTGTCCCATTATATTACATTCATCATATTTGATAGATGTCAGTAAGAGGAACCTCTAGGGCATAGGAAGAAATCAGACATATACATTTTATTCTATCACAGTACAACATAATTAGGAATATTATAATATACAAGAGCATACATGAAGTATTATGATTGATGACAGACTGCTAATAAAGTTAGTCTGATATACCATCCGCAAGTGCTATGGAAAACAACCTCTATGAGCATGAGCTATATCACGTTCACAGTTTGTCCAGTATAATACAGCATCTAATCTGAGTTTTGAGGTTCCAAGATCCCCAACCATCACCAAACTCCTACTTAGATTTTCCATTCTAATTACATTATTTTCATGCCCAAACATGCCAATTCCTGCATCAGCAGCATTTAGATACTTTTCATACCTTCCTCTCCCCAACCTTGTGCTACAGGAACTACTATGTTCAACCAGGAACACACAAAAAAAAACCTTTCCTAATCACTTCTCACTCATAGCTCAATCCCATTTTGCTTAAGGAAACTATAAATCAGATCAGCCCATTGGTAGATGACATTTATCCTACCATTAATTTTGAAGTCCCTTCCATTAAGATCTATCAGTCTTTTCAAAACTCAGCAATGATTCTTGCAGGCTCCAGTGAATGAATAAGTTTCCCCTTCACTATGACTTATAAGTGTTCAACCGGATAGAGATCAGGTGATCTTGCTGGTCATGATAATTGTTGTTCACCATGAAGAACACACTGCATTGCAGCAGCCATATGTGGACGTGCAATGTCCTATTGAAAAAGTACATCACCTTCCTGATGAAGAAATGATAGTAACATTGGGACAGCAGTTTGTGGAATGTAGTGGGCATTGGTTATCTGCAAAAACATCAACTGTGACTGTGAGTTTAACTGATGGCCCCCCACTCCATGAAGCCGGGGGTAGGACCTTTGCATCTTGGATGAACACAGGCTAGAATAGGCCTACCCACTAGGAATACACTGCACACATTTATGTCCATCATTCTCATACAGGCAGAACATAATCTCATCAGAAGAAAAAATGACACTGTTCCACACTCAAATCAGCTCTCTCTCTCATGACACCAGATTATCTGTGTTTAGGCAGTATTATGCTGTCAGTGGAAGCTTGGGAAGAAGCACATGTAATCTTAGCCTAGCTGCAAGAAGATGGTTCCCAATGGTCCTTGGTGACAAAGCAGATGCAACATGTGCCTGAAATTCTTCCCTGGATGATGATCAGTCAGCCACCACTGCTCGGACAATGCAGGCTATCTTGATGCACATCTATAGATGTCTAGAACCTGTTCTATGAGTGTTGGAATGTTTCACAGAGCACTGCAGAAAGAAGTGATACACCACCTATACACAGTGCCCAGTATGTACAGCAATCTGTCGATGCATCCATCCAGATTCCCACAAGCCCACAATGTGGCCCGTTTCAAATGGCTGAAGTTGTTCCACAGGAGTATGCAATCATTGGTGGGGCATGATTGTACTGTAAAATGAATGTTGCAAACACTGTTCATCTCTAAACTCAGCACAGTTACTGCCTGCAGAGTCAAAACAGAGTGCATACAGAAAAGGCATCTTGAGTACCATCTGATGGTTGATGACCACTACCTCTGTCCCAAGTCAACTTTTTCATTGGCCACGTTAAAGACACATTACTCTAGACACAGAATCTGGGCCCCTGTCTTGGTACAGGTTCATTGATGATATCTTTGTGGTCTGGACTTAAGGTGAAGAATGACTCCTATGCTTCGTGCAACAACTTAATTCCTTTGTCCAACTATAATCCATCAGCTCCTTTTCCAGAACCAAAGTCACATTCTTTAACACCTCACCGAAGCTGACATATAAACCTCAGTGCATATAAAACCAAGCAGTAAATGATACCTATACCTTGACAACTTCCATCTCAAACAGTCCCTTCCCCACGGCCTAGACATCTGCAGCAAATACATTTTCTCTGCAACTGAATCCTTCAATGCCTACACCAACAACTTCTCCCAGACTATCCTCTCCTGCAGCTACCCCACAGATCTTATTCAGAAACAAATCACCTGTGCAGTATCCTTCTCTGCACTCTACCACAGTTCCCATTTCCAAGCAACTCGAGGCACCTGCCTCACTAACCATAAACCGAGACCTTTAAGGTGTCAGTGCTTCTACTTTGCCAGGTCTATGACTTTCTCAGACCCCTGAAATGAAATCTTCTCTCCCTGATGTCCTCACCACACCACTCTCTATCACTTTCTGTTGACCTCCCAGCCTCTGTAACATCGTAGTCCAGCCGTATTACATTCTGAAACCATACCCCCTAACCTAAGTTTCCTACACATGCAATTATTTCCTTTGTTAAACCTGCCCTGCAAAACAAAGCATGCTGTTTATCAACTACCTTGTGCCCACCATTTTGTATACGTATGACAATCACCAATCGGGCTGATCACATGAATATGCATAAAAGAAATGCCTGCCAAGGGGACAATCAGAATCCAGTTGCTGAATGTGCTCCACTGCATGATTCAAGGGAACTGAGGGCTTGCTACACCAAACATGTTATTTAGATTATCCCTCCCCATAAAAATTTCATTGAATGCTGGAGTGGAGAACTTGTTTTCTGACACACCCTGACATCCAGTACACTCCTGGCATTAATCTCTGTTAATCCCCCCTCCCCCCACTTCATTTCTGTCTTAATTCCTGACAGCACTGTTTATCTCTCATCTACTTATCTCCTTACTTCTCACTCTGTCCTTATTGCCTCTGGACAGTGCTAAAACCATGAACTGTCTCTGATGTCTTGTCTTACCTCCTCCTCTCTAGAGGTGGTTGTCTCTCATATTGGGTCCAAGTGATATGCCCCTCCTCTTTAGATGCTCCAAAATGCCTGTCTTCTTCCCGGTGAAGAAACTATCATTTTGAAAGCTGGGTAGTGTGTCCCTTTTTCCATTTATAAGTGTGTATTTACAGAGTGATACATTTTACCTCCTGAGAGTGCAACCTATCCAGCATTTTTGTCTCATAATTTGTTATATAGGAAAAACTTATAGCTCATGTAATATGAACATTGAGGTCATTCCATAGTTACACATGTAATACTTGTGCAATTTACATTGAAGTATTAATGTGAAAATAAAAAACACATGGACCTGAATATGACACTATACCCAGTGAAAGTTTGATGATGTGAGATGTGTTGGTTTACCACTAAACAAAGGAACATAATTGTTACAGACATAATAAAACCTTCACTGCCCATGTAATGACCCTTTAGTATTTGCCAGAATTTACATCACCATGTAAAGATGGAGCTGGACATTTTAGCTGTTAGTGACATTCGGGTAAGGGGTGAGAAAGAAGAGGAAGTGGGAGAATACAAGGTCTACCTGTCAGGAGTCAAAGCAGGAATAACACAAAGGGGTGTAGGGCTTTACATCAGGAAAGAAATGGAACCCAGCATAGTTGCAGTAAGGTATGTAAACGAACGACTGATGTGGATAGATTTGACAGTCTCTAGCAAGAAAATTAGGATTGTGTCAGTATATTCGCATTGTGAAGGGACAGATCAAGATAAGATTGATAGTTTTTATGAGGCACTCAGTGATGTAGTTGTTAGAGTAAAGGACAAGGATAGTGTTCTGCTCATGGGTGATTTTAATGCCAGGATTGGAATACGAACATAATGGTATGAAAAGGTTATGGGTAAATTCGGAGAGGATATGGAGGCCAACAGGAACGGGAAACAACTCTTGGATTTCTGTGCCAGTATGGGCTTAGTAATCACAAACACCTTTTTTAAACATAAGAACATTCACCAGTATACTTGGGAAGGCAGGGGAACCAGATCTGTCATTGACTATATAATAACAGATCAGGAATTGAGGAAGGCTGTGAGGGACACACGTGTATTCAGGGGATTCTTTGATGATACTGATCATTATTTAATCTGCAGTGAAATTGGGATTGTGAGGCTGAAAGTGCAGGAGGTCAGGTCCATATGTAGGAGGATAAGAGTGGAGAAACTTCAGGATAAGGAAATCAGGCACAAGTACATAACAGTGATCTCAGAAAGGTACCAGATAGTTGAATGTAGTCAATTACAGTCATTGGAAAAGGAATGGACAAGGTACAGGGACACAGTACTAGAAGTGGCTAAAGAATATCTTGGAACAGTAGTGTGTAAAAGTAGGATGAAGCAAACAGCTTGGTGGAATGACACAGTCAAGGCAGCCTGTAAAAGGAAAAAGAAGGCTACATACTAGAACTCAGGTAGACAGAGAAAGTTATGTTGAAGAAAGAAACAAAGCCAAACAGATAATTGCAGCATCCAAGAAGAAATCTTGGAGACTTTGGAAACAGGGTGGAGACTATGGGTCAAGCTACTGGAAAAACATTCTGGAGTGTAATTAGCAGTCTTAGAAAGGGAGGTAAGAAGGAATAGACAAGCATTTTGGACAGGTCAGGAAAACTGCTGGTGAATCCTGTGGATGCCTTGGGCAGATGGAGGGGATATTTTGAAGAGTTGCTCAATGTAGGTGAAAATATGATCAGCAATGTTTCAGATTTCGAGGTAGAATGGGATAGGAATGATGATGGAAGTAGGATCACATTTGAGGAAGTGGAGAAAATGGTCAATAGATTGCAGTGCAGTAAAGCAGCTGGGGTGGATGAAATTAAGTCGGAACTCATCAAATACAGTGGAACGTCAGGTCTTAAATGGCTACACAGGATAATTGAAATGGCCTGGGAGTCGGGACAGGTTCCATCAGACTGGACAAAAGCAGTAATCACACCAATCTTTAAACATGGAAACAGAAAAGATTGTAACAACTACAGAGGTATCTCTTTAATCAGCGTTATGGGTAAAAACTTCTCAGGTATTGTTGAAAGGAAAGTGGGAGTATTAGTTGAGGACCAATTGGATGAAAATCAGTGTGGGTTTAGGACTCTTAGAGGTTGTCAGGACCAGATCTTTAGCTTACGGCAAATAATGGAGAAGTATTATGAGTGGAACAGGGAACTGTATCTATGCTTTATAGATCTAGAAAAGGCATATGAATGGGTTCCTAGGAGGAAGTTATTGTCTGTTCTACGAGATTATGGAATAGGAGGCAAACTTTTGCAAGTAATTAAAGGTCTTTACATGGATAGTCAGGCAGCAGTTAGAGTTGACGGTAAACTGAGTTCATGGTTCAGAGTAGTTTCAGGGGTAAGACAAGGCTGCAACCTGTCTCCATTGTTGTTCATATTATTTATGGATCATATGTTGAAAACAATAGACTGGCTGGGTGAGATTAAGATATGTGAACACAAAATAAGCAGTCTTGCATATGCGGATGACTTAGTTGTGATGGCAGATTCGATTGAAAGTTTTCAAAGTAATATTTCAGAGCTAGATCAGAAATGTAAGGACTATGGTATGAAGATTAGCATCTCCAAAACGAAAGTAATGTCAGTGTGAAAGAAATATACATGGATTGAGTGCCAAATAGGAGGAACAAAGTTAGAACAGGTGGACGGTTTCAAGTACTTAGGATGCATATTCTCACAGGATGGCAACATAGTGAAAGAACTGGAAGCAAGGTGTAGCAAAGCTAATGCAGTGAGCGCTCAGCTATGATCTACTCTCTTCTGCAAGAAGGAAGTCAGTACCAAGACTAAGTTATCTGTGCATCGTTCAGTCTTTCGACCAACTTTGTTGTATGGGAGCGAAAGCTGGGTGGATTCAGGTTACCTTACCGAGAAGGTTGAGGTTAAGGTTATGAAAGTAGCTAGGATGATTGCAAGTACTAGTAGATGGGAACAATGGCAGGAGGGTGTCCACAATGAGGAAATCAAAGAAAAACTGGGAATGAACTATATAGATGTAGCAGTCAGGATGAAAAGACTTAGATGGTGGGGTCATGTTACACGCATGGGAGAAGCAAGGTTACCCAAGAGACTCATGGGTTCAGCAGTAGAGGGTAGGAGGAGTCGGGGCAGACCAAGGAGAAGGTAACTGGATTCGGTTAAGAATGATTTCGAAGTAATAGGTTTAACATCAGAAGAGGCAGCAATGTTAGCACTGAGTAGGGGATCATGGAGGAATTTTATAAGGGGGCTATGCTCCAGACTGAATGCTGAAAGGAATAATCAGTCTTAAATGATGATGATGATGATGATAAAATATTCTGATAATTTATAGAAGGAGTGTCCAATGAAGGTTCTGAGAAGATGTGTGTGTTTGGATTATATGGGCACCCAATGGTGAGGTCATCACCACCCGTACACTTATTAAAACAAATGAATTTGAAAATGAACTAAAATTGTTGTGCATGCATACACTCTAAATGACCATATAATCACTCTATCTCCCATGTAGCCTCACATGCTCTAAAACCAATTAGGAGGGAAGATAGCTAATCAAGAAATGAAGACACAGAGGAAACAAAACACAGAAGAACTAAAAGAAAATTCCCAATTTCCTGCCTGATGTCTGTTAGCAACCTCTGAAGGATTTTTGACCAGAACGTAAAACTTTCTGAACTCTGATTGACTCAGATTCATAGTCTGTATGTAAATTAGACTTACTCCTCTTTTTATTGATGTATTTTTTACAATTAATCCTATATTCCTTTTTTCAGTATTGCTTTAAACACAAATACCATCATGGAGTAAACGCAAATGAAGTAATCTGTACTTCTCTTCCAGAGGATTGTGTGAGATATTTAGCAATGGATTTATACAATATTATCTCTGCACGCTTCTATAGAATTGATGTTTTTTTTGTATTCTAGCTGCACCTGCACTCCCCTCTCCCCTCCCCCCCTCCCCCCCCCCCCCCCCCCCGCCCTTTTCCCCAGCAGATTATTCTATAGGAAAGTATCAAGTGGAAGTATTCAAAGTATTCTAACATCATCATCTGCAGGTCAATGCCCGCATCTCATGGTCATGCAGTAGCGTTCTCGCTTCCCACGCCCGGGTTCCCGGGTTCGATTCCCGGCGGGGTCAGGGATTTTCTCTGCCTCGTGATGGCTGGGTGTTGTGTGATGTCCTTGGGTTAGTTAGGTTTAAGTAGTTCTAAGATCTAGGGGACTGATGACCTAAGATGTTAAGTCCCATAGTGCTCAGACCCATTTGAACCATTTTTTGCAGGTCAACACAGTGAAAGAGATTTCTAAGTGCAAAATAGACAGAACTGAATGTTTTGGTTGGCTGGATACCCATTGATTCTTTTTTCTGGTACCACTTCCATGAAGACAGTGGTACATCTTCCACTTCATGAGCATGGCTGTAGTACCATCAGTGACAATCTGATGTTTAATTTTTTTTCCTGAAAATTCTTAGTGAAAGGAACATTCACCTACATTTAAGTAGCTGCATCATATAATCAGGAGCAGGTTTGTGCATGTGCACTGATATATTATTGGTCTTTGTAGTGTCTGCGTGAACCTGAATTCCAACTGTTTCTCTGAATGCCTGTAGTTAAAGGAAAATTCTGCTATTTTTGTATGTTTCAGTATTATACACAAAGGATCAGTTGTATACACATGTGTTTATTTGTCCTGGGTCTGGCCCAGTTCTCTCTTTTTGGACTTTTGGCCAACTACTCATGTGAACTGACTAAACTGGGCTACTAGTAAGGCAATTACTCTCAGCCATGAAACAGGAAGTACTGAGGGCAGTGAGATTTTTTTTCTACTGACAATAGCTACTACAATACCAATTATAAAAACCAGTTTCTGTAGTTCATGATATTCTCTTCTGAATTTAATGAAGTTAGAAGATTTCACTGACAGTGAAGCAATCAGCTATGTAGACACAGTGCAATTTGGTACAGATCGTAGCGGCAAATGTACACAGATGCATCAAAATAATTGCACAAAAGTCTTTCCTTTAACAGCCTGGAGAAAGAGTCCTCAGTGTGCAAGATTTCATTGTTTTAAAAAAAATCTTATTTTCCTTTACCTTCTTCCTTACCACATGGAATTTTATCCACTGGAATGAAAAGACACTGTTATTTTTCCATATTGTCTCTTAAGTGTGCGAAAATAGTGTTCCCAGCACTCAGTCTGTAGCTGTACAGTGGCTGTTTTGGTGTACTAGTGTACTAGCAATATGATTTTTGTTTATATTAGCTGTATGATGGCAGGATACCAGCTATTGTCAGTTATTACAAAACAGTTCTATTTGCAGTTACAGAAATATTCAACAGCTATGACGAGTTAACATATTTACCAAATTTGTTGATAGGCTGCATTTATATTCAATGTTTGTAGTTTGTGATCCATCTGGTAAATTGACCAGCAGCTACATTTTTAGCTTGTGGATGATTCCAGAATATGACATCATCAGATGAATAATTAACTATAAGAGGTGAACGTAAGGGCAGGGTGTCTGAGATGGCATAAACGATGAAGAGGGACTGAGTTGCAGCCACCACGAATTTTTATTTGATAACTCTTTATGCAGAGCACTTAATTCATCAAGAATTATGACAGTTGTGATTACAGAACTAATTTGTATCAAAACAAGAATTCACTCAAGAGAATGATAAAAGTATGAGAAAGAATTGTGGTCAGTATTTACCTCTAGCAGCAGAAATTTCAGTACTTCTGATAGAGACACTTAAAAGTACATACACTAGCCCTCACATAGTCCCAAAAGCTTTTATGTCTCCATGCTCGTTATCAAATATGGGGTGTCTAGGAATCCTTTGCACTTGGTTCACTAGACAATCAAATCAAACAAATCGTATTAATGAGTTTTATTACAAAATGAAAAGAGACAATACTTAAATTTGTCAATTACACAGATATGGCACAAACAAAGGGAGACATACAAAATAAGCAATTTTCTTCAGTGTAAACAATTCCAAGTCTCTGTCTCTGCTACGAAGACAGTACAGTCAATGTGAATAGAGTTGACAATGCTTTTAAGTCACTAATCTTAAAGCTACTACTGAATTGGGCTGCGATGAGTCATACATGGCACTTATGCCCTCTTCAAATAGGGGCTGCTGCTCCCATGTTGTCATCCTGGAGAGGGGTTGGTCAGTGTGCTACTGGCTGATCTCTTCTCACAGCCATCTCTTCTCTATCATTCTCAACTGGCATACTGGTGCTTGGCTTGACTTTATGCCATAACATTCCTCCCCCCTCCAAAACAAAGGACTGTTATTATACAAGGAGCATGATAATGGGAAGTGAGGCAGGAGCATGGATGCTGTGATGGCCCAGAAGCTGTGGCTGCAGGGGATGTTAGACTTCCTGTCATACACTGCCATCTGGCCTTTGCTCCGGTGGAAATGTCCCCAGGAAAATAGCCAGAAGGGTATGGGTCCACATCCTAAGGCCCATAGCAAGACGTGGAAGGCATTGGCTGCTGCAGCATGGGTGAGTCCAACTCCATTGGTAGGAAGAGGGGAGGTGGAGGAGGTGAAGGCTCCATCTACATGGGGTCATCCTCTGCTGTCGTGATGACACCCTCTCGCGGCTGCTGTGGCCCCACTGTCCTCGGGATCCATGAATCTGGGGGAAGAGATACCGAAAGATCACTGTGCACATGACAGTGGCAAATTTGATTGTTATATCAGCCCGGCAATCCATCTGGGCCTGAAAAGAGATATATGCATGTACCAAGTTGACAAAGGATCTTGCCTCACACCCACCATCTGCTGCCACTAAAAACCCTGACACATACAATATCATGTGGCGTGAAGCAATACTTGTGGCCTTCCTTTGGTGCTAGATGCTGAGGAGGGTGGAGCAGTTGTGAAAGCACTGCACTGATTCTGTAAGAGGAAGTCTCAACAATGGGTTTGTCAGAATCAAAGTAAACCAAACATTGATCACTTAGCAATGCATCTCTAAACTTTTTAAAAGCTTCTTTGTACTCATCTGTCCACACAAAGGGAACTTTCTTGTGATACAAGCAATGCAATGGAGCTGCGGCTTGTGCAGCATTTGGTATGAACCAAATATAACAGTTCATTTTCCCTAAGACTGACTCAATTCTTTGGCATTCCAAGGAACTGGCAGGTCATGTATGGCTAACCAATGTGACTGAAGAGGATGTGCACCTTGACTGTTAATGACATGACCAAGATACTGCAATTCACGGTTAAAAAGGTCACACTTGTCCAGACTACACTTTAGTCCCCCATCAGATAACACATGAAAAAAAGGACACAAATTTGCAATGTGTTCTTCGGATGTATGACCTGCCACAACAATATTGTCCAGATAGTTTGAACAGTTTGGCACTTGAGCGGTCAACTGTTCCAAATACCATGGAAAATGGCGGGTGCAGAAGCACTGCCAGAAGGCAAATGCAGATATTTAAACAAGCCCAAACGAGTGTTCACAACACACATTTTAAGATTCTTCTTCTAGTGGTATTTGAAGATATGTGTCACACAAATCAATTTATTGAACAGTAGTGACCAGTGCCTAATCTGTCCATGAGATCCTCTGGGCATGGCAATGGATAGCATCAATCACAGTTTGTCAGTTGACTGTAGCCTTAAAGTCAACATAGAGGCAAATGCGACCTGAAGGTTTGGGGAGCAAAACCAGTGGACTTGCCCATTGACTAGCTGGTATGGGTGTGCAAGCTCTGCTATCTTCCAGTTCTTTAAGTTCAGCAGTGACTTTGTCCTGTAATACAATGGGAACAGTACTGGCCTGGCAAAATTTTGTCTGAGCATTGTCTTTCATAGTAATATGTGCAACAAAATTGTTAACCTTGCCTAAACCTCCAGAAAAGAGTTCAGGGAATTCTTTCAACAAGCTATCTACGCTGTCTTTGGCACTAAATGCAGTCACTGACAACGTTGTCCTGAATTTGAGAGCCAAACAAATCAAGGTCAAAAATGTTCTCAAAATCATGTGATTGTAGCACAGTGAAAGTTACCATGTGCAAATGATACATGGTGGGCAAAGAACATTTTCCAAGAACAGGAATGTCTTGCCCTTATAATAATAATAATAATAATAATAATAATAATAATAATAATGGTTTATTTGTCCATAATAACTTTTACAGTCATGGACATAGTCAGTCAGTACATACATGAACAATAATAATAGTTTAGTAGTAGAAATAAAGTATATACAACATTAAAAATCCTTGATGGAGTACAAACATTTAGCAATTAACAGCTGCTTTAATTTTATTTTAAATATGTTTCCTTTTAACATTTTTATGGTATTTGGCAGTCTTTTGTAAAAAAATCTTCCAGCAGAAAATGGATTATGATCGGTTGCTTTTTTATTTCTGAATTTTATGTGGTAACCCTCTTTCTTCCTTGTATTATAACTATGAATATCACTATTTATTATACTGTGCTCCATATTTTCTTTTACAAACAGTATAGTCCTTAGAACATATAATGAATACACTGTTAGCATATTATACTTAATGAAGTATTCTCTACAGGATTGACATTTACTAATATTCACTATTATACTAATTGCTCTCTTCTGGGCTCTAAAAGCCTTATCCATGTGTACCATTGGTGCCCCACTCCAAATCTCAATACTGTATTGTAGGTGGGAGTGTATAATACCAAAATAGATTTGTCTTAAGACTGGTGACGCTATTATGACAGAAAGGCGTTTTAGCAGGTAGGTATTACACGATTTTTTACACATGCAGCTGATGTGCTCCTTCCATGTAAGATGTTCATCAACTATAATACCCAGGAATTTATGTTTATCAGTTGTTTCAATTGATAACTCTGACTCAGTATCCACTTGTCTTGATTTGTAATTTAGCACAAACTCCATTAGAATTGTCTTTTCTTTATTTAATGCCAATTTATTTTTAGTCACACATTCTGTGATGAGGCCAGTGTTCTCATATTATTTTGCACTGCTAGCTGTTTTATAGGGACCCAGATTATGAAGGAGATGTCGTCGGCATAATTCACAAGGTCTGCATTTTTCGAAATTATTATATCATTGATGTACAAATGTGTGTGCTAGTTTTAAAGAGGTGTGGGGAGCCTAACAATCCATATGTGTTTTGATTCAGCAATGTAACAGGGGCACTCATGTCCAACTGAAATTTCGCACATGGTCCACTAATATCCAAATGAACAAAAAGTTTGTTGGACTGGCATAGCACTCTTCGGAACTGTTTGCTTGCTCGTTTTGCTAATGCCTGCAGCAGGCTTTGAATACACTACATTTGTTACATGGGCCTCATGACTAGATTTTTGTGAGTGGGCAGAATTCTTATGTTTGTTCCATTGCAAATGTACAGATTGTGCATGACCTTTCTTGTCACAAGTATAACACAGTGCTTGGCTGGACGGGCACTCCTGGCATCACAGAACCTTAATCATACTGATCTAGTACTTGCACTATGTGCTGAAATGATGGATCTGACTGTTTGAAAATCTGTTCTTTAAGTCTGACATCAGTTACATTGTACACGATTGCACAACATAACATCTGAATATAAAGTGCCACAAGTACATTTGAATTCGCATTTCCTCATCATATCCTACAAATCTGTTACTGAATAAGTTTGTTCTGCCCTTTTCTTGCAATGAAGAAATTTGTACCTAGCTGCCCCCACATTCACTTGTTCGTCATAATAGTTAGTTAGCAAATCTACAATCTGATCACAGGAAAGTGCACTCGGAATGGCATTAGGGAACAGTTTCTGAATGAGGTGAAGCACTGCACTTTCTAACATTGACAAAAAGTAATGTAGTTTCACAGTACCTGGTACATTGTGAGGAATTATGTGAACTTCATACTGTTGCAATCATTCGAGCAATTCCTTGTCTTTTTCATTAAACTGGCAAAAAAGCGGTATATAGCATTTGGGAGTTACAGTTGTTGCCTGTTGCACTGTATTGGTGGCTCAAATGGCGGGTAGCTACTGTACTGCATTTAGTAGAGTGGAGATATGCTGTGTCTGAAACTGAAACATCTATGTTAGCTGCATTGCATCTATCGCTTGCAGCTGAGGCCCTGAGCAGGGAGTGGGAGAGGTGGGTTGCTCATTGTGGAGTAGACAAAAGCAATGATGGACACATAGCATAGATTTATTGCAATTAATGTTCTGTAATTTAGGTACATAGATTTGTATGCCTCATAAAATCTGTTAAGTTTAGAGTATCTAAAATTTTGTAACTATGATGTTAATTTCCAGAAATGTTGAGGCTGAAATTTATTAGTTATCTTAGCAAAACTACAGTTAGAATCAGTAAAAGGAATGTATTTTATTGGAAAACTGACAAAGCAAATATATACTTGGACATACTCCACAGATGTACATCATAAGCTGCTAAATAAATAAATAAACAGACAATGCAAGCAATAAAAATGAGCACACAAGCAAAGAAAATTTCTGCAATGCCCACCTGAAAACACTGATTAGCAAAAACACTGTAAGACTCTGTTAAAACATGTAAACACACTCCTGCAAAGGAAAGACAAGGTTGAATTCAGGCACCAGCAAAACACAAAAGCCCACGACAAAACAAAAATTTTTGGCAGCCAGGCACTGGCTTCTTCTTACACATCATCGCCAAATTTTGTCTCCATGCTTGTCATCAAATATGGGGTGTCTAGGAATCTTTTGTACTCAGTTTGCTAGACAATCAAATCAAACAAATTGTATTAAAGAGTTTTATTACAAAATGAAAAGAGATGATACTTGACTTTGCCTATTACACAGATATGTCACAAACAGAGGGAGACATACAAAATAAGCAATTTTCTTCATTGTAAACCATTCCAAGTCTCTGCTACAAAGACAGGACAAGCGATTTAAATAGAATTGACACTGCTATACAAGTCAATAGTCTTGAAGCTACTATTGAACTGGGCCGTGACCAGTCGGGCGCAGTGCTTATGTCCTGTTCACATAGAGGCCGCTGCTGTTGTGTTGTCGTCCTGGAGAGGGTTCAGTCAGCATGCTATTGGCTGATCTCTTCTCACAGCCACCTCTTCTCTATCATTCACAGCTGACTTCCGGCACTTGACTTTACACTGTAACAAAAGCGATGACACTGTATGGACTTCAATATGTGCTTATTAACAGTACTGAAATTTCACTTTCATAACTGACTTCCATGGTAAAATTTCTGAGCTCATTATCTAATGACCTGATCTGACCTTGTATCTGCTTAACTGATGTGTGCTTTTATGTGTGCATGTTAGTAGTGTAGCAGAATGTCCTTTGTCTGGCTCATTTTATTTTTCACACTTTAAACCGTAAGAGCAACTTCATACACCTTCTGCTGGTTCATGACATTTCTTAATTTTGATATTATGTCTTAGTGAATTTGTCAGTTTTATTCTCTCTTCTGACAGAGATCAGACTACAACATATTATTCTTTGACAGTGGAGTATCACAATGGAGTATATGTGTTTAAAACAGTAATGGCTGCCACACCACTTCAGACCAAAAATTTCACTGACTGACAGTTCATGCTCTTAACATTTTACAGCATTGATAAATTTATGAAAAATCAGTACTAAGCCAAATATAAAACCCCAAAAACTTTACATTAATTTCCGAGCAACTCTTGATACAATGGTGTCAGTGACAGCGCAGTGTCATGAGGCATGTATGCTAAATAAATACAATACAATATGTTCAACAACCCTCTCCCCCCCTCCCCATGAACCATGGACCTTGCCACTGGTGAGGAGGCTTACATGCCTCAGTGATACAGATAGCCGTATCATAGGTGCAACCACAACGGAGGGGTATCTGTTGAGAGGCCAGAAAAACGTGTGGTTCCTGAAGAGGGGCAGCAGTCTTTTCAGGGGCAACAGTCTGGATAATTGACTGATCTGGCCTTGTAACATTAACCAAAACAGCCTTGCTATACTGGTACTGTGAACAGATGAAATCAAGGGGAAACCACAGCCGTAATTCTTTCCGAGGGCAAGCACCTTTACTGTGTGGTTAAATGATGATGGTGTCCTCTTGGGTAAAATATTCCGGAAGTAAAATACTCCCCCATTTGGATCTCCAGGTGGGGACTACTCAAGAGGATGTCGTTTGTCGTTATCAGGAGAAAGAAAATTGGCGTTCTATGGATTGGGGCATGGAATGTCAAATCCCTTAATCGGGCAGCTAGGTTAGAAAATTTAAAAAGGTAAATGGATAAGTTAAAATTAGATATAGTGAGAATTAGCAAAGTTCAATGGCAGGAGGAACAAGACATCTGGTCAGTTGAATACAGGATTATAAATACAAAATCAGATAATGGTAATGCAGGAGTGGGTTTAATAATGAATAAAAAATAGGAATGCAAATAAGCTACTATGAGCAGCATAGGGAATGCATTGTTGTAGCCAAGGTAGACACGAATCCAATGCCTACCACAGTAGTGCAAGTTTATATGCCAACTAGCTCCATAGATGATAAGATTGAAGAAATGTATGATGCTATTAAAGAAATTATTCACATAGTGAAGGGAGACAAAAATTTAATAGTCATGGGGGACTGGAATTAGATAGTAGGAAAAGGAAAAGAAGGAAAAGTAGCAGTTGAATGTGGAATGGGGATAAGGAATGAAAGAGGAATCCATTTGGTAGAATTTTGCACGGAGCTTAACTTAATGATAGCTAACACTTGGTTTAAGAATTGTGAAAGAAAGTTGTACACATGGGAGAGGCCTGGAGACACTGGAAGGTTTCAGACAGATTATATAATGGTAAGACAGATATTTGGGAACCAGGTTTTAAATTGTAAGACATTTCCAGGGGCAGATGTGGACTCTGACCACAATTTATTGTTTATTAACTGTAAATTAAAACTGAAGAAACTGCAAAAAGGTGACAGTTTAAGGATATGGGACCTGGATAAACAAAAAGAACCAGAGGGTGTAGAGAGTTCCAGGAAGAGCATTAGGGAACAACTGACAAGAACGGGGGAAAGAAATACAGTAGAAGAAGAATGGGTAGCTTTCATAGATGAAATATTGAAAGGCAGCAGAGGATCAATTGGTTAAAAAGACGAGGTCTAGTAGAAATGTTGGGTAACAGAAGAGATACTGAATTTAATTGATGAAAGGAGAAAATATAAAAATGCAGCAAATGAAACAGATGAAAAGAAATACAAACGTGTCAAAAATGAGAATGACAGGAAGCGCAAAATGGCTAAGCAAGGATGGCTAGAGGGCAAATGTAAGGATGTAGAGGCATATATCACTAGGGGTAAGATAGATACTGCCAACAGGTAAATTAAAGAGCCCTTTGGTGGCAAGAGAACCACATGTACAAAGAGCTCAGATGGAAACCCGGTTATAAGCAAAGAAGGGAAAGCAGAAAGGTGGAAGAAATACCTAGAGGGTCTATAGAAGGGTAACATACTTGAGGGCAATGTTATGGAAATGGAAGTGGACATAGATTAAGATGAAATGGGAGACATGACACTGCATGAAGAATTTGATAATGCACTGAAAGACCTAAGTTGAAACAAGGCCCCAAGAGTAGACAACATTCCATTAGAGCTACTGATAGCCTTGCGAGATCAAGCTATGACAAAACTCTACCATCTGTTCAGCAAGATGTATGAGACAGGTGAAATACCCTCAGACTTCAAGAAGAATGGAATAATTCCAATCCTAAAGAAAGCAGGTGTTGACAGGTATGAAAATTACCAAACTATCAGTTTCATAAGCCATGGCTGCAAAATACTAACACAACTTCTTTACAGACGAATGGAAAAACTGGTAGAAGCTGACCTTGGGGAAGATTGGTTAGGTTTCCATAGAAGTCTAGGAACACGTGAGGCAGTACTGACCCTACGACTTATCTTAGGTTAAGGAAAGACAAACCTACATTTCTGGCATTTGAGGATTTGGAGAAAGCTTTTGATAATGTTGACTAGAATACTCTCTTTCAAATTCTGAAAGTGGCAGGGATCAAATACAGGGAGTGAAAGGCTATTTACAATTTGTACAGATACCAGACAGCAATTATAAGAGTTGAGGGGTATTAAAGGGAAGCAATGGTTGGGAAGGGAGTGTGACAGGGTTGTAGCCTATCACCAATGTTATTCAGTCTGTATATTGAGCAAGCAGTAAAGGAAACAAAAGAAAAATTTGGAGTAGGAATTAAAATCCATGGAGTAGAAATAAAAACTTTGAGGTTCGGCAATGACATAGTAATTATGTCAGAGACAGCAAAGGACCTGGAAGGGCAGATGAAAAGAGTTGGATATAAGATGAACATCAACATAAGGAAAATGAGGGTAATGGAATGTAGTCGAATTATAGTAGGTGATGCTGAGTGAAATAGATGAGGAAAGGGGACACTTAATGCATTAGAATACTACTGCTATTTGGGAAGCAAAATAACTGATGATGGTCAAAGTAGAGAGGATATAAAATGTAGACTGGCAATGGCAAGGAAACCATTTTTGAAGAAGAGAAATCTGTTAACACTGAGTATAGATTTAATTATCAGGAAGATGTTTCTGAAAGTATTTGTGTGGAGTGTAGCCATGTATGGAAGTGAAATACTTTAGACAAGAAGAGAATATAAGCTTTCAAAATGTGATGCTACAGAAGAATGCTGAAGATTAGATGGGTAGATAATGTAACTAATGAGGAAGTGCTGAATAGAATTGGAGAGAAAAGGAATTTGTGGTCCAACTTGACTAGAAGAAGGGATTGATTGGTAGAACACATTCTGAGGCATCAAGGGATCACCAATTTAGTATTGAAGGGAAGCATGGAGGGTAAAAATCTTAGATGGAGACCAAGGGATGAATGCACTAGGCAGATTCAAAAAGATGTAGGTTGCAGTAGTTACTTGGAGATGAAGAAGCTTGCACAGGATAGAGTAGCATGGAGAGCTGCATGAAACTAGGCTCTGGACTTAAGACGACAACAGCAACAATATGCTCAATAAACACTTTAGGACAGAATAGAGATGTAAGCTCTTCACGGAGGGAGGTGGTATAGTGGTTAGCACACTGGACTTGCATTCAGGAGGATGGTGGTTCAAATCCACATCCAGCCATCCTGGTTTAGTTTTCCATGATTTCCCTAAATTACTCTGGGCAAATGCTGAGGCAATTCCTTTCAAAGGGCACAGACAATTTCCTTTCCCATCCTTGACAAATCTGAACTTGTGCTCCATCTCTAATTACCTCAACGTCGACAGGACATTAAACCCAATCTTCCTTCCTTCTTTGCCCCCTTCCTAAGCTCTACAAACATGTAACATAAGTTATGAAAAACTGTAAGTAAGAATTTTCATATATTTCAACTGTCTGTATTTGTATATGTTTAGTCGGCATAGACATTGAGATAAGATCCACATAATGCATATTCTGTACAGATGTATAAATAAAGAAATTTTGTACAATCTCAATCAGTAATAAAAAGCGTGTGTCTCTTAGAAAGCTTCAACTGGTTAACAGACAATGAAAAGCATTGCCTCTATTTTTTTTAATTTTTAGATTAGTTGGAAATTATAGACACTGTTCATTTCTTTAATAGTGTTGAGCATTTACAGAAGAACATATTCCACTTAAATAATTTTTGTTTAAGTGTTGTGTGGTGAAAGCTAGAGAAATACTTGTAAAAAATGGAACTTTACTAATAAGAGTGATGAAATTGATAGAGAGAAATTAGTTTTACCTATATGGAATGAAGGCACTTTAGAAGATGAATTTTCTCTCTCTCTCTCTGTCTTTCACTTTCAAATCAAACTGCATAACAGAATAGCCATCCCATTAGCTGGCTGACTTATCTGTAAATCACTGTTGATAGATGAGATGCACAAGATGCATGATAAGGCCCATGCATCACAAATGAAGAGTCCAAAATGGAAGTACATGAATGCAGTAACTCATTCCCAGGTACTACAAATAAAAAATACTTTATTCCAAACACAGAAAATGGAAGTAGTCCACAATCAAATGCCCACATTGAGACAATTCCAAGAAATTCTGGACATACAAATACATATCCTTCCTGGATAGGATTCACAAGAGAATTTACATTAGTTTTATGTGGAGAGTGACCACACTTGGATTATTCTAAGTCCCACTGGACATCCAGCATGATGAAAATTATCTGACACAGTCACAAAGTATAATTTAAACCAGATTATATCATCTGAGTGCATACACAGTGTCTACCTCAGCTGAAGTTGTTGGAGGCAATGGATGTGGTAGCAATGTCTGGCTGCTAACAGTAGTGCCACTTTGGTGATCCTCCATGGTTGATGCTGCAGTTGAAACTGCTGGGGAAGCTATGAGGATTAGATTTATTTGCAGCTCAGGAAACTGAATTCATCTTTATGACAGGGGAGCTGTCAAGTATGGTCTCGGCAGACTGATACTTGTGCTGTATTCCAGTGGAATTTGATTGGCAGAGGCAAGTAAGTTTGTGAAAGTGGCACCGATTGTGGTGACTGGAGATCCAAGAGATGACAACCAACTAGTTGTATTGTAGTGCAGGTAGTTGTAGTCACATTTGATAGCATGGGGGCCACTGCAGTTTTATATACATTAGTGGCAGGGCACACTAAGAAAAAGCTCACTGTCGAGAGTCACCTTGAATTGCAAAGACCGCAAAGTGCTGTACCAACCTTGTTATGAAGACTAAAACCATGACTCTAGGACTTCATTTAGTTCTTGAAATTTCAGAGGTGGCTTCACCATTTCTGCAACAGGCAGGGTCTGAGGTGACCAAAACTTTCAGAAGATGCTCCTGTTCATGATGAAGTTGCTGGAAGGAAAGCAGTAGCTGCATCAACATGTTCACTTTCTTCATTGTTGTAATGGAACAAGAAAATCTGATAGTATAATTGTAAAATTCTATGGGAAAACTGCACAAAAGTTTTGAAAATGTTTTTGTACAAACTAACTATGTTATGAATATATGTTCATACTAAGAGTCCTAACAAATTTGTTACCATAATTGAAGTGTTCAAAGTGGAAGTACAGACAAGTAATAAGTGATTCAAAGCTAGTAAAAAAAACATACAGAAAACTTTCCTGAAGTGAACAGTATTCCATGAAGTTTGAGGCCTGCAGCCAGATGATAGTGACTTCTTGCCACTATACTTTGGCTGACAACCATTCAGCAATTTTCTGGTGTGTGTTTTGCATTGGAGATTGATAGTTCAATCATTAACTTTGTACCAAAAAATGTCACAGAGGTGCATGTGCAAAGGCAGCCACTACATGACTGCCCTTTGTTTAGTTTAGCACAATATTCAAATATTACTCTATCTGTGGTATGCTGGGAGGGGGTTGGGTAGTTTGGGGAAGGAGACCAGACAGCGAGGTCATCAGTCTTATTGGATTAGGGAAGGAAGTTGGCTGTGCCCTTTCAAAGGTACCAGGTTTGTCTGGAGCGATTTAGGGAAATCATAGAAAACCTAAATCAGGATGGCCAGAGGGACGGAACCATCGTCCTCCTGAATGCGAATCCAGTGTACTACCCAATGCGCCACCTCGTTCGGTCTGGTATGCAGGCATATGGATAATGGTGATACAACACGCTTGCTCTCTGTTGGAATGCTGGATCACTGAGTTAATATTTAAAATCAGCTTAATAAAAATTACTTGTCTCTAGTTGTGTCATGAGTCATAAAAAGTGTTCTTTCTGAAAATATTAAAGAAAACACCAAGCCCCATGCCTCATCCATTTGAAAGCCTCCTCCATAATTAATGAGATCTTCCACCAAACATATTTCAACTGACTTCTTAATGACTGAATATCAGAATGATCTCACTGAGACCAAGATTTCTGTGGCAGAATCATCCATAGAAGTATGAAAATGGAATCTGTTCCTGAGAGAACAGATACCATTGATGACCGTGCAGATTCTCTAGAATGAAATGATAATTAAATCGAAACCCTTAGCTGCCGACAGGTGTTGTTGAAATACATCAATGGAGACAGCTGAAAATGTGTACCCCAACCTGGACTCGAACCTGGGATCGCCTGCTTACATAGCAGATGCTTTATCCATTTGAGCCACCAAGGGCACAGAGGATAATGTGACTGCAGGGACTCATCCTCTTCATGCTTGCCATGAGATCCACATTTCCAACTGTCCACAACCTACAGTCGTAGTGTTCCTAATAGATATTTGCCCATTCACTCAATTCTTGCGCCAGACTAAGTTGACGAGTCCCATAAAAGTTCAGGCAAAGTGTGCGCATTCGCACAGAAGAAGGTCAATGGCCGGGTAGCCTTTAACTATATGAAGATTGTATCTGTTCCCGAGAGAACAGATACCACTGATGACTGTGCAAGTTTTCTAGAATGAAATGATAATTAAATCGAAATCCTTACCTGCCTACAGGTGTTGTTGAAATACCTAAGGGTTTCAATCTAATTATCATTTCATTCTAGAGAAGCAGCACAGTCATCAATGGTAACAGTTCTCTCGGGAACAGATACCATCTTCATATAGTTAAATGCCATTGACCTTCTGTGTGAATGTGCACGCTTTGCCTGAACTCTTATGGGACTCATCAGCTTAGTCTGGTGAATAGGCAAATATCTATTAGGAACATTACGAATGTAGGTTGTGGAGATTTGGGAATGTGGGTCTCATGGGAAGCATGCAGGGGATAAGTCCCTGCAGTTGCACTATCCTCTGTGCTCTCAGTGGCTCGAATGGATAGAGCATCTGCCTCGTAAGCAGAAGACCCTGGGTACGATTCCTGGTTGGGGCACACATTTTCAGCTGTCCCCATTGATGTATTTCAACAATACTTGTTGGTAGCTAAGGGTTTTGATTTAATTATCATTTCATTCTAGAAAAGCTGCGCGGTCTTCAGTGGTACCTGTTCTCTTGGGATCAGATACAATCTTCATATAGATAAAGGATACCCAGCCATTAACCTTCTTCTATGTAAATGCGCACACTCTACCTGAACTCTTACGGGGCTTGTCAGCTTAGTCTGGAATGAGTAATGAGTGAATGGGCAAATATCTATTAGGAACACTACGAATGTAGGTTGTGGACATTTGGGAAGCATGCAAGGGATAAGTCCCTGCTATCGCACTATCCTCTGAGCCCTTGGTGGCTCAGATGGACAGAGCATCTGCAATGTAAATAGGATATCCCAGGTTTGAGTCCCGGTCGGGGCACACATTTTCAGCTGTCCCCATTGATGTATTTCAACAACACCTGTTGGCAACTAAGGGTTTCAATTTAATTATTATTTCATTCTAGAAAAGTTGCACGATCATCAATGGTATCTGTTCTCTTGAGTACAGATACCATCTTCATATAGTTAAAGGCTACCTGGCCATTGACCTTCTGTGCGAATAGACACTCTTTGCTTGAACTCTTACATGACTAGTCTGCTTAGTCTGGTGCAAGTAATGAGTGAATAGGCAAATATCTATTAGGAACACTACGAATGTAGGTTGTGGACAGGTGGGAATGTGGATCTCACGGGAAGTGTGCAGGGGATAAGTCCCTGCAGTCGCACTATCCTTTGTGCCCTCAGTGGCTCAGATGGATATAGTGTCTGCCATTTAAATAGGAGATCCTGGGTTCGAGTCCCAGTTGGGACACACATTTTCAGCTGTCCCCATTGATGTTTTTCAACAACACCTGTCTGCAACTAAGGGTTTCGATTTAATTATCATTCCATCCATAGAAGTTTGTATGGAGATACTGTGCTTGGCTATATCTGACTTACTGGCCAGCAAAAGGCAAGTGTGGCAATCATGTTCTACCCACCTTTCATGTATTGTGCATGTTGTCTGACCAATGTTGGTTTCGCCACACCAGCCAAGTATTCTATAAATTTCCGCCCTCCACAATCTCAGATTGTCCTGTACTGAACTGAGAAGAGCCCAAATCTTTGCAGGTGGCTGGAAGATTAATTTCATATAATGCTTCCTTAGGATTTTCCCTAATTTAAATGAAGTATTGCTGACATATGAGAGAAACGTCCTGGATTTGAACCACTCTTTCTTCTTTCGATCTTGTGGGTAGTCATGTTTCTTTCTCCTTGAAGTTGTGCTGATATGACATATAGAATATCCATTATTTTTGAACATAGTTTGTAGGTGTTCCAGCTCCTTTGTAAGGCTGTCTGTATCAGACACTTTGCTGTTGCCACTGGAGACCTATTACCAGTAGATTTATAGCTTGTTGAGTGAAACAACATACCAAAAGACTGGTAAGGACCCTACACAAAGAGGAAGAAGCAAAACATCAAAATTATTGAATACTTCTTCTCTTTGTTAAGAAGTTGCATAAAGATTAAGATTCACAGCTCTGTTCTGCCAAGGCTATATGGTCTTCCAAAGATTCACAGAGGAGGTCTTCCATTACAACCTATTGCACACAATATTGATTCTTCAGGAATGACTTAGCTAGATATCTTGCTGCTTTAATGAGACATTTTGTGGGAAAGTAGTTGAATCATATTTGGCACTCCATGGATATTATTAATAGACTGAAGTCACTTTGACTCAATGAATTAGACTTATTAGTACACTTCAATGACATCTCTGTTTGTGTTAGGGCCCCTCTCATAGATTCATTGTCACCCATCAGCAGTAGGTTCAAAGCCAATATAACAGTGCTATTTCATCACACCATTTTCTCAACATAGTTTTTATTTAACAGTGAATATTTTGAGCAAATTTACAATGTTGCCTAAGGTAGCCTTCTCTCCCCTCTGTTAGCAATTTTTTTGCAGAAGACTTTGAGGAGAGCACAATTGAGTCAGCAGAACTTAAAACAAAAGTCTTCAGTCAATATATAGATGGTACTTTTGTAGTGTGGCTCCATGATGAAGAACTGTCATGCTTTTTGCTACATCTGAATTTAATCCTTGAGTATGTCCAGTTTATGACACAAATGGAGAACCTTGACTGTCAGCTGTTCCTGGACAGCTTGGCCAGTTAAAATGTGGATTGTTTATTGGGGCGTTCCACTTACCATATGTTCAAATATACAGACTTTTATTTGCACCCATCTAACTGCCACCACCCTCCAAAGCTTTGGGCATCTTTCAAATGCTGGCGCAGGGGGCATGTGTTGTGGCTCATAAAGATAGTCTCGCAAAGGATTGTGAACATCTACAACCTATGTTCAAAGTTAGTGGATATTCTTCATATCAGATCAGCACAGCTTTAAGGAGGAATAAACATGACTATCCAAAAGGCCAAGAGAAGGAGTGGCTCAAATCCAGGGTGTTCCTTCCATATACCCCTTCAATATACCAGCAATATTTCACCAAAATTTGGCAGAATCCTAAGGAAACATTGTGTCCAAGTAATCTGCAAAGACTTGTATTCTTCTTGGTTTTGGATTGCTGAGGGCTAGAATCTACAGAATATCTTTTCAGTGTGACAAAGACTACATTGGTCAGACAACATGCTCAGTACGTGAAAGGTGGACTGAACAAAATTGTCACACTCGCCTTTCAAATTGCAGAAAGTCAGCCATGGCCTAGCATTGTCTCTCCACAGAAAATTCTCTGGCTTATTCTGCTGCAGAAATCTTGGCCTCAGCGACATTGTTCTGAGATTCAGTTATTAAGGACTTGGTGAAAATATGTTTGGTGGAAAACCTTGCTAAGCGTGATGGCGGCTTTCAAATGGATAAGGCATGGGACCCAGTATTTTATTTAATTCCTTCAAAAAGAAAACATTTTGTGATTAATGACATGTCTAGCGACCGTTAATTTTTATTAATTTAACATCTAAATTTTACCTCCATGATCCCAGATTTCAACAGAGAGCTTGCTTGTAGTATCACCATTACACATGTGCCTGAGTGTCATAGATGGAGCAATATTCAAAGAGGGCACTAGACTCAACAGAGAGGAATCATGTTGTTGCTGCCTTTGTGCATGAATTTCTGCATTGTTTTTCATATCAAGTTAGCAATGTGAACTAGAAATCTCCAGTGTAAAACAAACGCCTGAAGTTGGCTGAATGGTTCTCATGTGAAATAACATGGCAAGAAGTCAAGTCATCAATCTGCACCTACAAAACTTCATGGAACAAATGCTTTACTTCAAACACAGACAATGGAAGTAATCCACAATAAAATTTTGACAGACATGCAAACCAAGAAAGTCTGAAGGACACATAAATATACAATCTTCCTGGATAGGATCCAAAAGAGAACTTTTAAGTCAGTGGGTCTACAATAGCTTGTATGGGGAGTTTGATCACATTTGGATTATTATAAGCCCTGTCCAATGTCCATCACTGATGATGATTACTTGACATGGTCACAAATTATCAATTCAATCAGCATATACTATCTGAGGAGTACAGTATGCGCTGAGGCTGAGGTTGGTGGAGGCAATGGATCCAGTAGTGATGGCTGACTGCTCATTGTGGTGCTGCTATGGTGCCTGTCCACAGTTGGTGCCACTGATGGAACTGTTGGGGCACTTCAAGGATTAAATCTAGTTGTGGCTCAGCAAACTGAAATAATCTTTCAGTGGCTGCATGGCCATAAGTACAGGTGCAGCAGATTGATAGTTGTGCTGTGTTCCAGTGGACATGTGATTAACAGAGGCAAATATTGTTTTAAATGTGGTACCATCAGCAGTGATGCAATTGCACTGGTTGGTGGAGGTGGCAGCACATGTTTCTGTAGAGTCTGCTGGAATCTAACTGAAATACAGACAAACATGTTTTGGTCAGCCACTGTGTTGGTATATAGCTCATTGTGTGTCCTGAAGCTGGCAGAAACCCTAAGAGATGGCAGCCTGCCAGTTGCATCTATAGTGCAGCCACAGGCAATATCCTGGAGGATACAGCAGCAAACAATTCCCAAACAGAATATTGTTGCCTCAGGTTTTGTTTTCAGTTACCTCATTAGATGAGACATATTGAGGATTATGATGAAAACCTGATCACACTCACTTTGTGTTGACATACTGTTTTTGGGTCCTGCAGACACTTCTGGCATGACCAAATATTTCACCATATGTACAAGCACTCAGAATATTACACATTAAGAAGTAACATGCTCATTCCAGTTTCAGCAATTGTCACATCAACCTAATGACAATTACTCCCATTACTTTTAATCTGTTAAATGTTTCCTGCAAAAAACATTATCTATTCTATGTGCCATGGTTTGATTATTTTGCTGTAATGTGTGTCCAGAGAGGAATAAGAGAAATGGGAGAACTATTGGAATGCAAGAAATCTAAATCTGGTTGAACACAGGTGAATGATTGAAAGAAAATGTATTATTAATGAAATTCCTTACAGGTGTGCATATTCACTGCTTTATGTTACTAGCAGTGAGAAGAGTATGTGAACTTGTTATACATAGAGCAGAATCCTATGACAATGATTTTTAAATGAAAAGTGCTTGGGTGTCTCCCTACTGCTCAGAGTTGTGCACATGCAAGCAACACATGTAATGGACATTTTATACTGGTGCTCTCTCTCTCTCTCTCTCTCTCTCTCTCTCTCTCTCTCTCTCTCTCTCTCTGTCTATCTCTACACAAGCATAATGTGGTACATGTAAACTTTTTTTACCCCAGTTTATTATTAGTAACATAGCGCTCACTTTTTTAAAGAAGCCATCACAATCGTAAGTTGTGAACAATGATGCAGGTCAGACTGAGCAATTGTTTTTCATTTGTGTGGCAATCATTGTCTGATTTAAGTGCTCTTTACTTATTTTTAGGTCACCAAATACTTAAGGAATGCACAGATAAAATCATATAGGAAATCTGAGTCATTTGCCTTGGACAGTTTGATGAATATAAGATCAGTGGCTGCTTATGAGGGCTACAGTGAGGAAAGTAAAATGTATGTAATAATTGTATGTTTCCAATACACATTTTTCATTTTCTAACCACCTGTTCAAATTGCTACTATAAAATATATATTAGAGCGCAGTTCACTATAGTTTTGAAGGCAATTTCCATAAATCTTGAGGAATACATTTTATTGTTACTGGTATACAGAATGATTGTAGTGTATCAGACTAATTAATATGCCTTTTTTTTCACAGCACTGAATATATAAATATATGATGTTACTATCCTCTCAGAGAGAGAAGTTTGAAGTTTCAACAACAGTTTCAGAGACACTAGATGAGAATCACATGTATAATATAACAGGAATTTAGTTTGTAGATCTTTCAACATAAAGCTCTCTCACACAGATCTTCTATGATGTTCTGTTGAGGCATGACCTATTTAGTTACTTATCAAAGGTCACCACCTCTTTAAGATATAATTTTGGTAACTATATGGGCAAAAATCCTGTGCCTTGCCTGAGCCAAATATATGTGTTGTAGTATCTACAGTTCTGTATTGACAACAAACAACACACAAAAATACAATGGTGGTAAACAGGCCACCAAAATTGCACAGGCACACGGGAGCATTAATGCAAGCATTGCAGTCCAAATTGAGTCCAGTAACCTGCAATGTTCATCATACACTATCACAGAACTTGTCCTAGTCAGTAAGTTGAACTTTCACTGAGCATGGCTAATTTGAGAGAGAGCATGGCCACTCTGATAGCCTGCAGCCAGGACCACTTGTCCGAAAATGGTGCTGCCAGTGAAAAAAGCAAGCACTCTCATTTTGCCTTCTTGCCAATAGCACCAGATATGAATTCTGCAGTAATGATGGTGGTGTACATGGGCATACTGCCAATCCCTCTCCTCCTCTGGCGAGCTGGCATGAAGGAAGAGGGCCAACTGCTTGGGACCACTGTGGATGGGCTAGTGTGGCAAAGGAAGCCATGGGGTCCACCTGGTGGCAGTGGCAATGGCAGAAGCGTGATGGCAGCTGTTGGATGGTGATGTTGCCTCAATTGGCAGCAGCAGTGCAGAAGCCACCTGGTCAGCAGAGGAGGATGGTGGCAGCATTGACAGAAAAGGGGCTGCCCAGTGCTGCTGCAGAAGGGTGATGTCCAGGCAGCCACAATCAGACATCAGCAAGGGTCTCACATGGCCAGCAGCTGCCTCTTGACATCAGCATTGCTTAACAGCATATCAAACTGAGGTTCTCCTGTGGTGCCCCACCCCTGGAGTGGAGTGGCATTCTCAAGACAGCTCCCTAGCAGAGGCTGCTGCGGCTGCAATCAGAGTGAGTTGATGTCCCACTAAGAGTGCAGATACTTCAAAGGCAGGAAAGCCACACCTGACCAGTACCCATGGTGAAAATTCACCAAATGTGCAATACCTGCACCATCACCAACACCCATGCCAGCTGCCAACCGAAGGTGTGCACCCAGACAGGGTCACCCAGTGTATATTGTGAAAGATGTGAGTGCACCTCATGCCACAGTGCAGCACAAAGTAGCTGCGGCAGCTTCTGAGGCTGTTAGCCATGGAAAATCTCTGTCAGGCTCTGACCATTCAGTGGTGTGGTTCTGTAGGTGCTGAGAAACAGAGGCAACGCTGATTCTGCGGACAAATATGCCAGACAGTATACTGTCTGTGTCTTAGAAGATAAAGACATATGCTCCACCTCCTCATTCATTTGTGAGTGAAATGGGCAGGTATGAGGTGGGTGATAAATTTGTGGCTGCAGAAATCATGAAACAATGCTGAAGTGAATTTTGGGCCATATCAGGGACAATTGTCCACACCAAGCCTTAAATCACAGTGTGGGAGTCCATACAGTAGCTACTATCCAGTTATTGATAGGTCATGGTCATGACATATGGATAATTGGACCTCATAGAATTACAGAAGGCACCTGCAAAATTGATGTGGACATTGTCCCATAAGCAAATGCAATCCATGTATTGTATGATTGATTGTCCTTAAAACAAATTACATTCACTATCTTACCATGACAGCAGTGGGTGGCACTTTCCATCAAGTTTATTTATTTTTACATCCTGTTATCCAGTCTGTCCTTTCAAATCTTTAGGATCCTGTGACAGAAAAACTTTGGTGTTAGTTGTTTTCAAAAATAGCTTGTTCACAACACACTGTAAATCTCTGCAATCTGTTGCTATGCCATTTGCTCGAGCCACAACAGTCAAGAAGTCACATCTACTAAAGTCTGTTACCTTTTCTTCAGTGTAGTTAACAACACATTTCAATCAAAAACAATACTCATAATAACTGCATGAATAACTCTAATTATGGAACAAAGAAAGAATGAACACAACACTCAAAACACCTTTTTCTATCTATAAATAATAATGTACAATATATTGTTTAAGAGGCTTAAAGGGATTAGTAGAGAACATGCAGTTAAAAAAGGCATGTAAAATATCTGTTCATCAATACATTCTATACCATCAAGGATTAGTTTAATAACATGGTGTAGGGGTTTGGTAAAAATGTAATGGAAGTAAATAATAATAAAACACCTCTGTCATTTCACAACACTCTTTCAGATAACTTCTTACTTTTCTGGTAAACATTAACCAAAACACTGCACTGGTTCACACTGACATCTTATCCTTTTTCTGAAGTCAATATCTCATTCATTTTGGAGGGATGCTGACTTAATTTTTTAGGCAAACAAATGGGAAGTTATGGTACACAAAATGTGAACTAAACATTTTCATCATAGTCTTCAGGTAAGATGATAATGTGTGTAGTGCTATATTATGAAATAATGTGCATGTAGTATGCGTGATAATTGCTGTGGAGAGATGAATGAACAATGTAGCACTAGCTTTTTAGATTATTAACTAAAAGCATGCAGCTTTACTGTATGGTTAAATGATGGTGGCGTCCTCTTGGGTAAAATATTCTGGAGGTAAAATAGTCCCCCATTTGGTCTCCGGGCGTGGACTACTCAAGAGGATGTCGTTATCAGGAGAAAGAAAACTGGTGTTCTATGGATTGGAGCATGGAATGTCAGATCCCTTAATCGAGCAGGTAGGTTAGAAAATTTAAAAAGGGAAATGGATAGGTTAAAATTAGATATAGTGGGAATTAGTAAAGTTTCGTGGCAGGAGGAACAAGACTATTGGTCAGGTGAATAAAAGGTTATAAATACAAAATCAAATAGAGGTAATGCAGGAGTAGGTGTATTAATGAATAAAAAATAGGAGTGCGGGTAAGCTACTACAAACAGCATAGTGAACGCATTATTGTCACCAAGATAGACATGAACCCTACACCTACTACAGTAGTACAAGTTTATATGCTAATTAGCTCTGCAGATGACAAAGAAATTGATGAAATGTATGATGAGATAAAAGAAATTATTCAGATAGTGAAGGGAGACGAAAATTTAATAGTCATAGGTGACTGGTGTTCAATAGTAGGAAAAGGAAGAGAAGGATTGGGGGTAATAAATGAAAGAGGAAGCCGCCTGGTAGAATTTTGCACAGAGCATAAGTTAATCATAGCTAACACTTGATTCAAGAATCACGAAAGAAGAATGTAGACATGGATGAAGCCTGGAAGTACTAGAAGGTATCAGATTATATAATGGTAAGACAGAGATTTAGGAATCAGGTTTTAAATTGTAAGACATTTCCAGGGGCAGATGTGGACTCTGACCACAATCTATTGGTTATGACCTGTAGATTAAAATTAAAGAAACTGCAAAAAGGTGGGAATTTAAGGAGATGGGACTTGGATAAACTAAAAGAACCAGAGGTTGTACAGAGTTTCAGGGAGAGCATAAGGGAGCAATTGACAGGAATAGGGGAAAAAAATATGGTGGAAGAAGAATGGGTAGCTTTGAGGGATGAAGTAGTGAAGGCAGCAGAGGATCAAGTAGGTAAAAAGACGAAGGCGAGTAGAAATCCTTGGGTAACAGAAGAAGTACTGAATTTAAATGATTAAAGGAGTAAATATAAAAATGCAGTAAATGAAGCAGGCAAAAAGGAATACAAACGTCTCAAAAATGAGATCAATAGGAAGTTCAAAATGCCTAAGCAGGGATGGCTAGAGGACAAATGTAAGGATGTAGTGGCTTATCTCACTAGGGGTGAGATAGATACTGCCTACAGGAAAATTAAAGAGACCTTTGGAGAGAAGAGAACCACTTGTATGAATATCAAGAGCCCAGATGGAAACCCAGTTCTAAGCAAAGAAGGGAAAGCAGAAAGGTAGAAGGAGTATATAGAGGGTATATACAAGAGAGATGTACTTGAGGACAATATTATGTAAATGGAAGAGGATGTAGATGAAGATGAAATGGGAGATATGATACTGCATGAAGAGTTTGACAGAGCACTGAAAGACCTGAGTCGAAACAAGGTCCCAGGAGTAGACAACATTCCATTAGAACTACTGACAGCCTTGGGAGAACCAGTCCTGACAAAACTCTACCATCTGGTGAGCAAGATGTATGAGACAGGTGAAATACCCTCAAACTTCAAGAAGAATATAATTATACCAATGCCAAAGAAAGCAGGTGAAATGTGAAAATTACCAAACTATCAGTTTAATAAGACAAAGCTGCAAAATACTAACACGAATTCTTTACAGATGAATGGATAAACTGGAAGAAGCTGACCTCAGGGAAGATCAATTTGGATTCTGTAGAAATATTGGAATACATGAGGTAATACTGACCCTATGACTTATGTTAGAAGATAGTTTAAGGAAAGGTAAACCTACATTTCTAGCATTTGTACACTTAGAGAAAGCTTTTCACAGTGTTGACTGGAATACTCTATTTCAAATTCTGAAGGTGGCAGGGGTCAAATACTGGGAGCAAAAGATTATTTACAATTTGTACAGAAACCAAATGGCAGTTAGAAGAGCCGAGGGACATGAAAGGGAAACAGTGGTTGGGAAGGGAGTGAGACAGGGTTGTAGCCTCTCCCCAATGTTATTCAATCTGTATATTGAGCAATCAATAAAGGAAACAAAAGAAAAGTGCAGAGTAGGTATTAACATCCATGGAGAAGAAATAAAAACTTTGAGGTTCACCGATGACATTGTAATTCTGTCAGAGACAGCAAAGGACTTGGACAGTTGAACGGAATGGACAGTGTCTTGGAAGGAGGGTATAAGATGAACATCAACAAAAGTAAAACAAGGATAATGGAATGTAGTCGAGTTAACGTGGGTGATGCTGAGGGAATTAGATTAGGAAATGAGAGGCTTAAAGTAGTAAAGGAGTTTTGTTATTTTGGGAGCAAAATAACTGATGATGGTCGAAGTAGAGAGGATATAAAATGTAGACTGGCAATGGCAAGGAAAGTGTTTCTCAAGAAGAGAAATTTGTTGACATCGAGTATAGATTTAAGTGTCAGGAAGTCATTTCTGAAAGTATTTGTATGGAGTGTAGCCATTTATGGAAGTGAAACAAGGATGATAAATAGTTTGGACAAGAAGAGAATAGAAGCTTTCGAAATGTGGTGCTACAGAAGAATGCTGAAGATTAGATGGGTAGATCACATAACTAATGAGGAGGTATTGAATAGAACTGTGTGTCTGTGTATGTGCGGATGGATATGTGTGTGTGTGTGTGTGTGTGTGTGTGTGTGTGTGCGAGTGTACACCTGTCCTTTTTTTCCCCTAAGGGAAGTCTTCCCGCTCCCGGGATTGGAATGACTCCTTACCCTCTCCCTTAAATCCCACATCTTTTCGTCTTTACCTCTCCATCCTGAAGAAGCAACCATCGGTTGCGAAAGCTAGTAATTCTGTGTGTGTGTTTGTGCTTTCCCGCCTGGTAAGTCTTGGAATCTTTGTTTTTAATATATATATATATATATATATATATATATATATATATATATATATATATATATATATATATATATATATATAAATAAAACAGAAAGAAACTTCCACATGGGAAAAATATATTAAAAACAAAGATTCCAAGACTTACCAAGCGGGAAAGCGCCGGCAGACAGGCACATGAACAAAACACACAAACACACACACAGAATTACGAGCTTTCGCAACTGGCAGTTGCTTCGTCAGGAAAGAGGGGTAAGTCTTGGAATCTTTGTTTTATATATATATATATAAAATAGAAAGAAACTTCCACATGGGAAAAATATATTAAAAACAAAGATTCCAAGACTTACCAAGCGGGAAAGCGCCGGCAGACAGGCACAATGAACAAAACACACAAACACACACACAGAATTACTAGCTTTCGCAACCGATGGTTGCTTCTTCAGGAAGGAGAGGGAAAGACGAAAGGATGTGGGTTTTAAGGGAGAGGGTAAGGAGTCATTCTAATCCCGGGAGCGGAAAGACTTCCCTTAGGAGGAAAAAAAGGACAGGTGTACACTCGCACACACACACACACACACACACACACACACACACACACATATCCATTCGCACATACACAGACACAAGCAGACATATTGAAAGCTTACATATTTAGTAGTCTTTTTTGTTGCGCATGTCTGTGACTCAATATCTCCACTATATGGTGAGTAGCAATCTGTCCTTTTCGTAATATTGTCATTATTAAATCTTGGTTTTTCCATTATTTGTTTTTACTGCTCCTTGCATTCACTCATTCATTCATTCATTCAATCATTTCAATCATTGTTGTGTTTCATAGATCCCACTAAGAAGAAGAACTCTGAGGGATGTAGGAAGAGTTAAAAGCATACATTAGCAAAAGATCAGGAAAACATAGAAACATAGAAACATATTATGTATACTGTATCAACTTTTCATGCTTATGCCATCAAAATTACAAAGAAACCTATTACTTTGAAAAAGTCTGCTGCCTCCTAATTTTTACTGTATTGCTTTATTTATTTGCTGTTAGTTACTTAATAGACTGAAGAGCCAAAGAAACTGGTACACCTGCCTAATATAATGTAGGACTCCTGTGGGCATGCAGAAGTGCCACAACATGATGCTGAATGGGCTTGACTAATGTCTGGAGGGAACTGGCACCAAGAACCCTGCAGGGATGTCCATAAATCTGTAAGAATACAAGGGGATGGAAATCTCTTCTGAACAGCATGTTGAAAGGCAGATATGCTCAATAATGTTCATGCAGAGATGTTTAAACTCACACTGTAGCAATTCTAGATGCGTGGGGTGTCACATTGTCCTGCTGGAATTGCCCAAGTCCATTGGAATGCACAATGGATATGAACGGATGCAGGTGACCAGGCAGGTTGCTTACGTATCTGTCACCTGTCAGAGTTATATCAAGACATATGCAAACATATCAGGGATCCCACATCACTCCAACTGCACATGCCTCAATCCATTACAGAGCCTCTACCAGTCTGAAGAGTCCCCTGCTGATGTGCAGGGTCCATAGATTCATAAGGTTGTCTCCATACCTGTACAAATCCATCCACTTGATACAATTTGAAAAGAGACTCATCCAACCAGGCAATATGTTTCCTGTCATCAACAGTCCAATGTCAGTGCTGATGGGTCCAGGGGAGGTGTAAAGCTTTGCATCATGCAGTCATCAAGGGTAAATAAATGATCCTTCAGCTCCAAAAGCCCATATCAATGATGTTTCATTGAATGATTCGCACACTGACACTTGTTGATGGCTCAACACTGAAATCTGCAGCAACCTGCAAAAGGGTTGCACTTCTGTCACATAGTATGATTCTCTTTAGTTGTCATTGGCCCCATTCTTGGAGGATCATTTTCTGGCCATAGTAAAGTTGGAGATTTGATGTTTTGCTGTATTCCTGATATTCACAGTACATTTGTGAAATGGTCGTACAGGAAAATCCCCACTTCATCACTACCTCAGAAACGCTGTTCCCATCACTCATGCTCAGACTATAACACCACATTGGTGTAGTGAAGCAGCTTAAATCACTTAATAAAGGCAAGGCCTAAAGTTCAGATTGAATACCAATTAGGTTCCTTTCAGAGTATGTTGATACAATAGCTCCATATGGAGCAATCATATAGAACCACTCATTTGTTGAATTATCCATACCTAAAGACTGGAGAATTGCACATGTCACATCAGTACTCAAGAAAGGAAATAGGAGTAATCCACTGAATTACAAACCCATATCACTAATGTCGATTTTCAGTAGTATTTTGAACATATACTTTATTCTAACATTATGAATTACCTTGAAGAACATAGTTTATTAACAAACACCCAATGTGAATTTAGAAAATATCATGAAAGGTGTGAAGTCATCCACAAGAACACTAGAAAGAATCCGTTAACTTTCAGTACATGATAAATCATACAAATATAAAGAGTGTAAACTCAAATAAATACTTAGGGATTACAGCTATGAATAAGTTAAATTGGAATGATGTGGGGAAAGCAAACCAAAGACTGTGTTTTATTGGCAGAATACTTAGAAAATGCAACAGGTGTACTGAAGAGACTGCTTATACTATGCTTGTTGGCCCTCTTCTGGAGTATTGCTGCGCAGTGTGAGATCTGCATCACATAGGGTTGACGGAGGACATTAAAATTTCTCCTCAGAGAAATATTTTGCTGGTGCCTTCTTACATGGCAAGAAATGATCATGGTACACTAATGAAATAGCTTGAAGAGGGTTCAGTGAATCCTCTGTCAGGCACTTAATTGTGAATTGCAGGCTAAGCATGTACATGTAGATGTAGATGTAGCTGCTCTTCTCTTTCCTCTAGTCAGTGGGCCCTCTCACTTAATGGTTGTCTTTAAGCCTGGTGGGACTTTACCCCTGTGTGGCAACTTTAACTGACTAGCAATGCCAAAGTGAAAGCAGTTCTTACCCCTTATGCCATCCCAACAGTCTCTTTTCCAAAGTAGATGGTGACCAGTTATTTTCAGAAATGGATCTGACAGTGACTAATTTCCAGCTCCCATTGGCTGTGAAAAAAGAAAATCTTGGCATTAAATATGTCTTTCAGTCTTTACCAGTACAAATCAGGCTCATGGGCATTATTCATAGGTACAGAAGAAAGTGCTGTCTGTAATTTTTGGACTGCATAAATTATGCATTTTCTTTTATGGAAGTAAGTTCCATTTAGTTACCAGCCACAAGCATTTACTGTTTGGGACCAAGGCTGATCTGCCAGTTCTCCATGCATTATCACTCACCCTATCAAAGTTCTAATGAATATTTCCTATTGGCCCCGATTTAGAATCTGGCAAATAGGAAACTGTCTACAAGCCTAAAGTTGGAAATGTTCCACCGTTTTGTCTGGAAGATGAGAACACAGCCCAAAAGACCATCCTACTAAATGGTGTACCACAAACAGTCTCTCTACATAGAGTTAAACTGGCATGGGTCCTCACTGAACATGTCTCGCATGATGAGGCCTCAGAGCTGTCTCTAACTGTCAACAGAACAAGTGAACTGGTTTCCAGTGAGAGTTCAGCAGGCATTTCCCTCCTATCCTCCTTTACATCTTGTGAAGCCTTCCCCCTGTGACAGTGATGCATGTGACAAACTCCCCACATGCTTCTTCTCACCACCAACACTACACTTGCCTATGATCATGTTTACTGTCGACGTCTCAGTTTTCCCAGCAGATGATGTCTCTGTGCAATATCATAATGACTATCTGTTCATTTATTTTGCACCGTCTCATATATTAAATCTAAAGATGTTAATCTCACACTCATCCAAGCCATTCCCTCACCCAAAGATTTTGTCACTGGCTCCCTTCAAGCTTTTATCGATGAGGATGGCATACTGTCAATTGTCATTTTATGCAAATGCCCACAGTCCCTCCCTTCCCCTCCTATTCAGATCCTGCTGTCCCATGCCATTTGCTCCTATGTCAACCAACATGGAGGAAAGATTATGTTGTGTCTTCCCTGATCACCTCCCCAGTACAAATCCCTTCTCCTTTTGCTCCTACATCATGCTCCACACTCCCCAGGGGGAGGGACTCTGTGACAGTTCAATACATTGATTGTGATCTCTGTTTGTGATGACCTTTGAACTCACTAGATGTTGAGTTTTGTTCAGTGTTGTTACATTTTGTGATCATGAAGTGAATAAAGTATTCATTCCAATAAAGTGGTGTTAAATGATATTAATTCACTGTAATATCGTTACAAACTACACCCCAAATATGATGCAAAAAACTTGCAACTGTCTAGGTTACAATGGAACCCCTTTTTCCAGCAGCCACTGAAATAATCTTTGGAAGTTTTTCACATGCTCTTCCCTAATAGTACCCATCATCCAAATGTCATCCAAATAGTTTATGCATTTCAAAATACCATGAATTAGCTGCTTTACACACCTATGGAAATTTCTTGGTGCTAAGGCCAATAAGAGGAAACCCCTTGTATTTATAAATTCCAAAAGATGATTTTAGTAGCTGGATTTTCCATGTGTCTGGATCTAAAAGTAACTGCAAGTATGCATCCATCAAGTTAATCTTTGAAAAACACTGTCACCCACTACAAAATTGCTAAGAGCTCTTCTGGCCAAGGGATTGGGTAAATGTCTAATACAAGCTGCACATTAATTGTGGACTCAACATCATCACAAATTCTGATGGATTTGTTTACTTTCTTCATGACAACCCTGAGAGTTGCTACTGTCTAGCTGAGATCAGTGCAATGACACTCAATTTCTGTAACCTGTTCTTGTGGGAATTGGACCAGGATGGGCGGGGAGTGGTGGGGAGGGGAGATGAGGGGTGAATGGTGTGCAGGTACACTGCTGCTATGTTTAAACTGATCTGAGAATTGGTGCCAGAACCCGTGCACCAGGGAATCTGCAGTTCAAAAAGAGCTGTATGAGGAAGTGACAGAGAAAAGATTCAGGGCACTATTGCGCCATGATTTTGTAAAGTTTTGCATACATTTTGGCTGCAGAGCAGAGCCAAAATCGCCACCACATCTAAGAATAGGCACAATTTCCCATGAACAGCATGACAACCAAAATAATCCAAGATACACAGTGAATGCTAAATTCATTTTCCCATTGAACATCCTGTAGTTCAGTAGAGCTACTGATTATCATTGCCAGAAATCAGAGAGATTTCTGTAACAAATAAAAAGCCTGTACTGAGATTCTAGGAGGGAACAAGTGTCCCTCTTGCTCCCCTTGCAGCCGCCTATGAGCAGGCTGCTTGAGTGAAATATCCACTTCAAACTCTTTGGCCCATCCCAGTACTATTTGGAACAACTGCTTATATGAGGGTGTGCTGAAAAGTAATGCCTCTGAATTGTTTATGGGAAAACTCTCAAGGCTTTTTAAATAAAACAGGCTTTATTAACATTCTATATCTTTATTCTTCATGTCTCCATATTTATTACCCAACATAGTCACCCTGACAGTGAACACATTTCTCGCACCAAAAGATCAGTTTATTGATACCATGAATGTGCAGTCCTCTAGTGGCAGAGGGCTACAAATACGAGTACACATAAATGAAGAATAAGATGTACAATATTAAAAAACTTTAAGAATTTTCACATAAAAAATTCAAAGGCATTACTTGTCAGGACACCATTGTAATTCTCTAATAACAGTTCTAAATATTGGAATGGTACTGGACTGGTTACCCAGTTCACATCATCCAATATTTAGAAATTAAATATAGTGAACACATTTAAACCAAAAATATTTAGAGTCAACTGAGAACTTGTGACTAACAAAGTGATCCACTCTTCCATGTTCTTGCATTTAGCCCGTAACTCATAAGCCCTCACACAGGGATTTTCTGCCTGCTATTTTAAATCATGTACCACTGGAGCAACTGCAGACAGTGAACACCCAACCCCTGACAGGTTTCCTGGTTAATCAGGGAAACTACAGTTGCTGTATCCACATGGAATTGATACCAAATCCAATCAGGAGTTTATTATGCACATGACCAGTTTCTGTTGAGACTGGACTCCATGAAAACACTAATACTTGGTCTGCTTCAGCTGCTCACAGTACATTGGCAAAAACTTATGCGTCAGCCTGCAGCACCATTTTCCTGCCCAGGCACAATGCTGCTAATTGCCATCACTTGTGAGAGGCATAGCATGTGTCAGAAAAATGTGGACACTGGTGACACTCACAGTGCATCATCCAGCAACTTAGACAAGACTTAAGGTTCAATGGGGACAAATCCTAGACTGGGGGAGAACTTTTCTTATTAGCTAAGGAAAGTGATCCATAGTGAGATTCCTGTCTAGACTGCATCTGTTTACTAAGTCTATTGAAATGTACTGGACAATGAGAAATATTTCTTTGTGCAAGACTCACACCCTGGGTGTCATCCAAAGTACTAGCTTGCCAGCGTGCTAAAGAGAGGTGGGCTACTTTCCACCTATCTGAAAATGCATTTTGAGCTGCTACCAGAATCTCAGACAATTTGCCAATATTTTCAATTGTGCTTAATTTGGGGTCTGACAATTCCAAAGCTCTCAACTGGATCTCCAAGTCCAGTGCTAATTTGACAACTACATCTCTGATTAAAGAATCAGCATATGTACTTCCAGACTTGCTTCTATGAGTGAGGCCTTGCAAATCCACTATCCAGGATGCAGAAGACTCATCACTACATTTCTCATATTGGTTAAACTGCAGTCATGCTGCTACAATATGAGTTTGGTGGCACAAATGGTCGCTCAACAGACTGCACACTTCAGTAAATTCTAATACATCATGTGCAGGGGCAGCTTTTGCACAATTTTGTAAGGACTACTGTTACTGTTAAGTAACAGAGCACTCTGGACTACATCATTTCATATGCTTCTTACCTTGCAATATAGCATAAATCTACACAGGTAGTTCTCCCAGCTCTTTACTTGTCATCACAAACAGCAAATTTTGAGAGCAGGCTCAAACGTTGCCCCACAGGAGCTCAACCAGCGGGCTGCATGCCCACCATTTGGGTCAGCTCTTACTAAACTTGCATCTGTTTCTGCTGTTGTACCTGCAACATTATTTGACACTGCCAGAGTTCCAGAAACTTTTGATCCATCTTAATGAGCTACTTTGCAAGCCAGATTTAGCATTATTTACACTTTAGCAATGCACTACCCAGGTGGGGAGTGCCACTAGATGATTTCAGAGAAAACAGTAATTGGCTGAAAAGAGCCAGATGGATGATGGCAAGCTGTACATCAATCCGAGAAGGTGAACTGAGAGGAAAAGCAAGTGCAAAGCCAAAAGAAGTCTCACTAGCATGCAAAAGAAAACTGAATTGCAGACCGAGATGGTAACCTAGAATGAGCTTGTCACACTGTGTGCAATAGTAACATCAGTGAGTGGAAAACTTATGATACATAAATTCAACTGGCTGAGTTATTAACAGAATATTGTATTAGATATTCCCGGCAGTACTGGGAATTTGAACCCAGGTCCCCTGCATGGCAGTCAGCTGTGCTGACCTCTCAGCTGTGGGAGAGGACATGTTTATTAAGTACTTCAACCATTTTTACTTCTATTTCATATTTGTATGGCAATCTATTCACCTAACCTGATACCTTAAATCATATTATTGTATTGTTTTGGGTTTTCTGATATTTTTCTTATCGTCAGAGATATTGTCATTATTAATAGAAATAATTGCACCATCTGTTTTTCATTTTTGGAGTTAATTTAAATAATCTTTTGATCTGTATGCAGTTCATGATCTAACTTCTTTATCTACAATTTCATATTTATATTCAATGTGTCAAATGGCACTTTTACTGCATGCATCAGCTTAGTTGCCAGTGTTTCTACTAACTCATAGTATCTCTTCACATGCTTTTGCAATCAATTTTTTAAAGTCTAGAATTAATTTTCTATGTATGGGCATTGATGTTTTGCTTTTACTAATTAAGTTTGGAGTTTTTAAAATTGCTGAATCATTCACGTGATGTAACTGACTGAAGATTACAGCTGTAGCCACCTCTCATATGGGACACCGTATTCCTGCTTATTTTGAGAAATTAAAATGCATCTGCACGCCATACATAGACACTCATTTGAGCTCCTGACATAGCTGCACTACAGTACTATAGTTTAATAAAAATCAAGACCTGTTGTTCTTGGAGTAAGAGTGGTATAGCTGTGTTGATAGTAAATCATTCCTGTCTTCAGTTATGACTTGCACCAAAGGTTATAGTGATAGAATGTATCCATAGAGATGAGAATATAGATATGACGATTCTTTAAGATACTTTTGTTAGGTAGGTAAAGGGAAAGTTCTGCATTATGAGACGAGACAGGCCAAGCAGGCCTGACAGACCTGCTGTGTCATCTTCTGTCAGTGGTGTCTTTGGATGTAGGAGGGGCATGTGGTTAGCACACTGCTCTCCTGGTTGTTGTCAGGTTTTTTGACCTTGTAACTGATACTACTCTGTCTTGTAACTCCTTAATTGATGTTGTGAGAGTGAGTGCACCATGTTCCAGTCATCCCACCATGTAAATATTCCTGCCAGTACTGCGAATTGAACCTGGGTCCCCCACATGGCAGCCAGCTGCACTAACCACTCACCTGTGGAAGTGGACATGTTTATTAAGTATCTCAACCACTTTTACTTCTATTTTAATACTTGTATGACAATCTGTTCACTTAACTCGATCACTTAAATCATAAAATCAAACCCTCAGCCCCTCAGTAATGGTTTTATAACACATTTTATTAATGGTCCTTGAGAAGTACATTAATCTGTGGAGTTCTACCTCACGTCATTGCTGCCAACTGTCTGTGAAATTGAGTTCCATTAGTAGTCTGTGAGCAATGAAGACATTAATAATACACACACAGCACACAACACTGTGGAAACAAATATCACACAATTCATACTTTATGGGTAAAGGAAAACCTGTTGTTCAGACTTGTTTAGAGCAGTTCCAGTGTATGTGAAGGGTGATGAACAAATTGACTGAACAGCCATACCTCACATTTGTGCATGATATCTTAGAGTCCCTGAACTAGACCCATTCACCTGTGGATATCTTCTGTGATTTGAATAAAGTTTTTGACTGTGTTGATCACAAACCATGATTAGAGAACGTCTTGCAGTGTGGCATGAGGGTCCCATTAGGTAACTGGATAATGATCTATTTACATCTACAGTTACACCCCACATACCACCTTACAGTGCATGGTTGAGGGTACTTCATGCACCACTGTCACTTCTCTCCTTTTGTGTTTCTGTTAAGGATGGTACTTAGGAAGAATGACAGCTGGGAAGCCACCATATAGGAATGCGCATTCCCAGAATTCTGAAAGCAAGCCACACTGCAGTGCAGAACTCCTCTCTTGTAGCACCTGGCACAAGAGTTGGAGTTGGATGAATATTTCCATGAAGTTTTCACACGGACTAAATAAACTCACAATGAAACACACCACTCTTTTTTAAATTTTCACTATTTTATCTATCAGTTCTACCTGAAATGGAGAACTGACTGAGGAGAAATACTCAAATATCACATCAACAGGAAGCAGAAAACAATTTTCATGAAGCTCAGAAGCAGCTGTTGCATCAAATTGTGGAATTATTCACCACAAGATCTATCAAGAGTTTTCAGCATATTTTATTATTTATGATTTATGCTAATGATATGCTTACATCTGGGAATCATGAGTACACCTACTACACTTACAGATAACTTCAGCATTGTAAATGAAAAGTTTGTGAACCCTGGACACCGACAATATACTCTCCAAAGCCTTCACCTAGTTGCTACTTTGTACTTTTCAGTCATTCTAAATGAGGCAAATTTGGCGCACTTCCTCACAAATTTAAAAAAAATATAGAGGGCTGTTTAGTGACATTTCACAACCACTGTTTGTGGAGAGTTGATAGTGCCTGTGTCTTCATTTATATTTAAAACTAAACAGGGAACATTACATACTCCAAATTATGAGACTGGACAAAACTGTTTTAATATTATAGAAACATTCTTGTATCTGAAACTAGCCAGCCTTAAGGCAGTTTATTTAGCTTATGTACTCTCTGTTATATCATACTGAATTGTTTAATGTGATGACTCTTCCCTTACATAAAAGAATCTTCATTGCTCATGAAAGAATGATCAGCATCATTTGCAGAAATAATCCCAGAACCTCCTACTGCAGATTATTTAGGCTGCCAGGAATACTTACTACTGTTCCCTGTGAAAGCAACTCAATACTCTACATGCATGTCAACAGACATGAGAATGACACTAACTGTGAATAAAAAACATTGTATTGGTGTAAAGTGGTGTAAGTATGCTGTTGCTTAAAGTTTCCATTTACTTTAGTCAGAGCTTAAAAACTGAAGGTGCAAAGAATTTCTTTTGAAAGCAACAATATGTCCATTTCTGCTGGATCACTCTTTCTACTCTGTTGAGGTATTTGTGCATGAGATTGTACTAACTAGGTCACTTCATAAACAGTTTCATGACTGTCAAATGTTATTCAAGTGTTATTTGGATATGGTTACTTTTATCTGTATGATGTATTGCAGGTATATTGTAGGACTGTCATCTCTTCTTGCCACAATATTTTGACAATGTAACTCATTCTCAACATCAGGTGCTCCCCGATGTCTTGAATTGTTGGATGGATGGCTCTTCCTTTAATACATGTTTCTTATGCCCTCCTTTCTCATTCCCATGGTACTGGTGTTCTGTATTCCGTTTGCATCAAAGTGCTTCTTGCTTGTCATGTTCCAGATGCAACTGACAATTAAGTAGTGTATCTGTGTTTGATTTCCCTGTTCTTGGCCTGAAATGGGCTTTGTGGTGCTCTTTTATTGATTTTAAGGGGGGATCCTGTGCCTTGCTCAAATTGTTAGCAAGCATCTGTGTTGATAAGATTTTCTTCCAGCTTTATCCCAATTGCTTCTCTAATAATGCTGTTGTAGAATCTCAGTGTCTATGCCTGAATTTTTGTAGCACTGTATTGCATAGAGAAGTTAAGTTTTAGGTAGTGTTCAATGACAGTTGACTCACTTAATTCCATCAGATACGCATGGCAGTAGGGCTCCCAGTATTGCATCCACACTTTTCTAGTTTGTTTGGCTGGTATATGATGTACCACACTGCCATGGTATGTTGCAAAATCCTTGGCTTGCATAAACCTGACACTGAGCTGCCTACTTGTCTTGTACTGTTGGTCTTCCCCATACTTGATGCCAAATTTAATAATGATCCTGCTGTTTTTGAAGAAATTACTCTGACTTATTATTTTCAAAAAGGAGAGTTCTCTCTAGTTTGTATAGCAATCTTTAGTGGTAATTGAAAAATAAATTTTGATAAGAGGAAATTAAGTCAAGTGCTGTTAATTAGAAGAAGCAGCCAAATAAAAATAAATGATAAGTTTAAACTATCATGTGGCACATACAAGTTTACCACTGTGGGAGACAGAAAATTAATAGTTAAAGATCTTGTTTATCTGCTTTGATACCATGGCGTGTATCAGTGTTTACAGTTGGATTGACAGATCACAGGGATGCATGAGTGGCTGCTATAAATTTGAACATCAATGATGTTTGGCAGTTGCTAGTAAAAGATATGTAGGCAGTCTTGCAATTCTCCTAGCTGAAACATAGAAAAGTTGGCAGGCAAGGTTAATGTTGCTGAAATGAAACATTGGTAAACTATAACAGTTATTCATATACTGATGTTACTTTTATACAGATAAATACTTCCCACACCCTAAAAATATCTTTCAAGTACAATGGCCTGTTACAAAATGATTTGAGAGAGTGATCATTAAGAGAGAGAGATCGATAGGAGCGAAGACATAAATAGAGAACAGGTCTCAGGAGAGAGAGAGCCAGACACTGCTCATGAAGGCAACTTTACTGTCACTTTTCCTCAGTCTCTTCCTGTTCTGGAACCCTCTAACATGGAAAAATGTTTGAGAGACTTTGATGTGCTCCTTTCCGGTGCAGCTGATATCACAAAATTTGATTGTTGATGCCACTTGTTCTGTGTCTCATGCATTATTTGCCAATCAAAAAATACAACTGCTCTCTCACATTTAAGAATTAATTACAATTCACATTATAAAACAATTTAAAGGTAATACACAGAATTAATACAAAAATACAGCATTTCTTACATAGGTTTACATAAATCATTTTAGTTTTGGAGCTCAAATTTATTTACACATAAAAAAGAAACATTTCATTGTCCCACTGAATGATACTTTTTGTTTTATAACATAGTTAGAAAATAAAAAGTAGAATTCAATTGAATGTAGAAGTCAGGCAGTAGGGATACTTTTACATATAAACTTCACTTTTTAATTAAAGTTTTGTTCATGTTCATGTTTATGAAAATTGTCTTTCATTTTTAAGTCCAACTGATCAATCATCTCATTAAAAGTTCCGCATATTGTTGTATAAGTCTTAAAAGTTCCATAAGTGTCACTTTGTCTGTAAACAGCTTTTACAAATGAGAAGACATACAGAATGTATTTTCTACTGTGCTCTTGGCATGCATTTGTCCATGTCCATTGGCTCAGTGTACAGTAGTGCTACCAGCCTCCTGAGGTGATGAAGGCAGGTCCCTCCCCCCCCTCGCTCCCCCCCCCCCCCCCCCTCCCCCACACACACACACGTGAATTGAGCTAGGTTGCTGCATTCATGCATGTGGTGCCAATCCACACAATGCTTCTTTCATTCATGAAATACATAACACATGGCACAATCAGTCCTTTATATATCACTACACACTGTAGCATCCAAGGAAAAGGGATCTCATTAGCAAATGTGTTGTGCTGTGTGGTAAGTGTCCCTCTACCATGAATGTAAATTGTGACTGTTTATTCACTAGAGCATTAACAATTCACACAACTGAAGTTTGTCACACTGTTTTAAAATGGTTCCTGGTTTGAATAAAGTGTTTCAATAATTTCATGTGGTTATACGTGTGTTTTTTAGCAGACATTTCTTAAAATGGTTCCTGGTTTGAATAAAGTATTTCAATAATTTCATGTGGTTATACGTGTGTTTTTAAGCAGAAATTTCTTAAACGTCTCTGCTAACACAGTTTATTTGCCACACGATAGAGTCACATCATGTGTAATTGCACTGTTTATGTGTTGTCAATAATACATCGTCCCAACACACACACACACATGATTTGAGCTAGGTTGCTGCATGGATGCATGTGGTGCCAATCCACACAATGCTTCTTTCATTCATGAAATACATAACACATGGCAGAATCAGTCCTTTATATATCACTACACACTGTAGCATCCAAGGAAAAAGGATCTGATTAGCAAATGTGTTGTGATGTGTGGTAAGTGTCCCCCTACCATGAATGTAAATTATGACTGTTTATTCTCTAGAGCATTAACAATTGACACAACGAAGTTTGTCACACTGTTTTAAAATGGTTCCTGGTTTGAATAAAGTGTTTCAATAATTTCATGTGGTTATACGTGTTTTTTTAAGCAGACATTTCTTAAACGTCTCTGCTAACACAGTTTATTCGTCACACCATAGAGTCACATCATGCGTAATTGCACTGTTTATATGTTGTCAATAATACATCGTCCCAACACTATGTCTTTAGCAAAATTAGTCATAGTTTGTGCCTTAAAAGTTGTGTTTCACTATGCTGCACTTCACTATGTTGCTTTGTGTGTATGTAGAAGTGTATCACTCGTTGGATTAGGCAACAAGAAGATGCTGAAGACATCAATTCATCTCCATTTGGCTGCTACACACAGTCCACAAATGGTAAGTTCAAACTTGGCCATTGTTCATCATCTCTTTTGTGTGATTATAAGTTTTATAAACACTTCAAAGTCCACATTTTGCACTCGCTTGAGTGACCCTTGTTCGCTTAATAGTGCACTTTATTGTCCACCTGTCCTTGTGGCACTATTTGCATCACATGTAAACAGTCACATTTGTAAGTTTACCTGCTACCTGAATACCAGAAATCAATGTACAAAATACCTAACTGTTTATGAAATATATGCATACTAAACTTATTTATATTGAAACCCTGCCTGCATAGAAATATTGTGCTCCCATAGAATTTACTCCAGTGGTCTGTTTAACATTCCTATTGAGTGGCTCATATGTGCAAGATCATTGTGAACACATATATAGGGCCACAACTGTTCTATGTTGCCAAGTACAGGTGAAATTCCTATTCATGGCAAATGGAAAATGACAGCAGAGAACAAAGCATAAGTGATCCCCCCCAAAAAAGGGGAATCGCTTATGCTTTGTTATCTGTAAAAAACAAATTTCACTTTTGCGAAATTAAACATGCCTCAAAAACCACATGTATCAAGTCTGTGTCTCACTTAGCACAATTGGTTCATCTCATGGTCTTACAAAATTATGCTTACAGCAAGGCCCATAAATGGCTCTTAATACTGCTTTACTACAGTTTTATCTGCACCATGAATAGTGTTCACAGAAAAATGCATATAGATGTATACAATAAACAAACATTAGTAAAAACAAAAGGGCATCAAAGTTAACTAAATGCTTGCTGACTCCGCACCATTCATGTCAAATATACTGTCACCTGGTGAAAGCAGTAGTTAAAATTTAAAAAGGGTGCAAAAGAAGATGGAGGAGTCCATTGTGCTTCTTTAGTGAAGAATTGCAATATTACGTTAAGACAATTTAAAGACAATACATGGAATTAATACAAAAATACAGCATGTCTTATGTAGGTTTACATAAATTATTTTAGTTTTGGGTCTTAAATTTATTTATGCTTAAAGGAAACATTCAGCTCCTGCATAGGGGATGTCTGCCATTGCCTTTGGCTTTTCCCATTCCCCTTCAGCTTCCTTTTTGGTGACTCCATGCTGCAGCACTTCTTCTTTCTGACAAGTAGAAGTAGAGTGTCTGTTCTTATAGAAAACAGCTTGTAGGTATTTTAATTCAGAGGTGAAGCTATCATTGTCTTTGTTCTTTACAGACCAATGTCATTGTGTCACAGCATCCTTCTCTGCTCATTGATGACAGCTCTGTGCCAGGAGGTATGTGCAGGCTTCTGTTATACACTGTGGCTAACTGAACCATTTCACTTCAGATTCGCAATAAAACATCTATGATTGGCAGGTATCCATATTTCTCCAGTCCCACTGTAAACTTGATCTGGTGGTGGTGCAAGTTTGAGGTGTTGTAGGAAGTCGTTGGGCTTCTCTGTATGTGCCCACATAACAAATGTGTCCACCTCTTTTGCTGAGTGGTCATTGTGGCTGACTGCCTTATCGAGGACCCAGGTTCACTTCCCGATATTGCTGGGAATTTTTCCTTGGTAGAAGACTGAAACTGGGTGCTCTTGGCCTTGTGTTGTCAATTGATGAGCTACTTGACCAAGTCTTAGGTGGTCTAAGTCACAAAAACTGATAACAGCTGAGAGAACAGTGTGTTGCCCCTTAACTCCTCCATGCCACATCCAATGACACCATTGGCAGAGTGTGGTTTGGTGGTCAGTCAGTACTGCATGGTCTGCAAGGGCCTGTTGATGTATATGACAAATGTTGTACCCACATACCAAAAGAAACAGGTGGATTTGTATGTGGGTAATGAACAAGTTAGCCACTGCTGGGGAAAGTTAACCACTCATGGCTTCACCTTCAGTTCATTCATAATAATGGCCTCAGTACATAAGTTCATTGAGGTTAATATGTGCTTGGACATGTCCATCATGACAGAATTAGACCTTTTACCAATTATTTATAATGAATCATTTAATTAGATTTTAATTAATAATGATTATACATCAAAACTGACAGTAATGTCAATGTCTGTGGCCTACAGTTATTTGAGACATTTGGTGAAATCCTGTAAGATGGTTATGTAATGACCATTTCTTTCCCATTACTAGGCTTAGCATGGTCTTGAGGAACTCAGTAAGTTGGTAAGTTGAGGTCTGTACTGTGCTCAATGTGGGGTGGCTTGGGGTCTCTTCATTAGGCATGTTCAGTAATGCATAGAGCCTTGGTGGAGCTAGCATCTGAGCAAGGCACTGAGTTGTGCTACTGTATTTTTGTCACTGTTCATAAGGCTACTGCTGAGATTCTATATGTAGAATTGTCCATACCTCCTCTACACATAATCATCTCTTTAAAAATCAGCAGAAACCTTAACAACTATTGCATAAGGTGTGTTCACATGGCAACAGAACAAGACAGGCAATTAATTCTGAAGCATTAAAGATTACTTATGCTTAAGGAAGTGCGAAATTTACAGTATTTTGTGTCAGTGTGGTGTGCCATATATCAACCAAAAACCTAAAAGAATGAATATCAGATGCCAGAAGTACAAATGTCACAAATCTAGTACAACTGAGCAAGTCAACAGTAGCTGAATACAGTTTAGAACTTGACCATTCCATGGATAGTGATGATAACAAAAATTGTGGCACAGAACTGAGGTTCTAAGGCAGTATTGTTAGAAAGACAATTGAAATTAGGTAGGAAGAAAATAGCAACAACAAAGACGTTCGCTATAATTTAACCAAGTCATGGGATACTGCCTTAAAGTCAATGAAAGAGCACCATGAAGATAATTTCAGGCCAGAAGGAGAACAGCTGCTGACACACCCTGTGGATTCCAGACATCGCTGATGGGATTGTATCATGTATAAAATGCCTTGGACAGGCTTGGAGGAGTCTGGCACATTCAGAACATGGAACACTGAAATAAGGATCACAGAAAAATGAAAGAATAGTGTAATAGGTATGTATAAATGGAAGCACCATCCTCCTGATGCATCAGTACATCAGGGAATACCTTACAATGTAAATGTAACAATGAAAGAAATCAATTATTGATAATATAATGTGAATGGACAGACAAAAATCCCACTCATTAAGCAATGGCAAGGGAATTTACACACAAAGGAGTTAAACATTTATAAGCTTTTGGAGCCAGTGGTTCCTTCTTATGGAAGAAGAGTTGAAGGGAAAGGGGTACAGTCCAGAAAAGACAGAATCTTTCCTTCTCACCCCGTCTGGCAAGTCTCCCCTGACCCTGGGTTCTGGGTGACTTTTCCAAAATGTATGCCTTTCCCTAAACCTCTCCAGTCCTTTTCCTTCACCCGTCTTTCTTCCTCTTCAACTCTTCTGCCAGAAGAAGGAACGACTGGCTCCAAAAGCTTATAAAAGTTAATCCCCTTTGTTTGTGTGTTTCCCTGTTTGTCCTTGGTGAGTAGATTTTTTATCTAGCCATTTACATTACATTGTCAATAATTGACTACTTTCATTGTTATATTGGGAAACACCTTATGTACACTATGGGCCGCTATGTCAACGCAGTGTGCCAAAACTGACTGCCAAGTAGTTTATCAACAACTGATCCTGTCAAACTTTTTCTGAAATGGCACCATTTAAATATGAAGGTAATAGTCATTTATTGTTTGTAAAATTCTTGTAAGCTTGATGCACACAAATGGTCATGACTGATTTTACTTTTAGAAAATCATCACTTGAATTTTATTTTGTCACATAGTATCTCATCAAGGTATAAATTAACAAGCCAAAAGAGTAACCTAAATTGTGAGCATAACTTTCTAAAGATGATGATACCATTTATGTGAGCCAAGGCTGTAAAAATACAATAAACAAATTTTGTTTACAAGATGATCTATGTGCTTCCCTTTTGCAATATGGCTAGTCAGTCTATATTTAAAAATTGTATTTATAATATTATCTTTGTTGTATGTGTGTTTATACTTAGTTGTTACGTAATGTACATATAACTGTATATAATCATAAATTTGATAAGTTTTATATCCAGGGTGAGCTTATTGAAGTATGGATCCATGGAATATTACATTCCATAAATAAATAAAAAACATAATCTGTTTATTTATTTATTTATTTACTTTTATTTATTTATTTATCCATCCGTAGACAATCAGGATTGTATGGATGTTGTCAACATGAGTATATACAATAGGTACACAAATTTATAATTGTCACAATCGGAATTCATGAATATTATAACAAGATGCATTTTTAAACCACTTAATGACACAGTTGCTAATTTTTACATATTTCTATGCATTCACATCATCTCAAGTAATCATTGACAGTATAAAAGCACTTTTCCGAGAGATATTTTTTTAGCGATTTCCTCAGGTTATCTATTTTGCTTATGTCTTTGATCCCTTGTGGAAGTTTATTGTATAATTTAATTTCATTATATAACATGCTATTTTGAGTTTTTGATTTGTTTTTCCTATAGAGGTGTAAGTGTTGTCTGTGTCTGGTGTCATGTGCATGTATGGAACTGTTTATCGGGAACTGGTCAATGTGTCTTTTTATGTATATTACTGTCTGCAAAATGTATTCACACGGAACTGTCAATATACCCAAAGATTTAAATAACTCTGTGCAATGGGATCTACTGCTACTTTTTGTTATGATTCGTACGGCCCATTTTTGCAACTTAAATATTGTTTGTCTGTTCTGCTCTGTTGATCACCAGAAGGTTATGCCATAACTAATCATAGAGTGGACATATGCAAAATATGCAGTTCTAGTACACCGGCTACTACACACTGAATTTATAATCCTAAGTGCATAGCATGCTGAAGCTATTCGCTTTCCAAGTACCGCAGTGTGCTTGGTCCAATTTAGTTGAGAGTCGACATGCATGCCAAAAAATTTTGTTGATGGTACACATTCTATGTGCTCGTCATTAACTTTTAGCTTGCTACTGTTTGGTTTTCTGTTTAAGTGGAAGCTAATACTGTTGGTTTTTTTTTACATTTAGGGTTAATTTATTAGTCTCTATCCATTGGCATACATGCTTAAGTGTTTCCTCAGCTTTTTCATTGAGTGCACTTGGCGACTCAGCTTTGATTAGGATGTTACTGTCATCAGCAAACAGTACTGATTCACCATGTTTGACACTTTGTGGAAAATCGTTTATGTATATTAAAAAGAGGATTGGGCCCAGCACACTTCCTTGGGGGACTCCTATGTTGATGTATTCTGGGTTTGAAAGGTGTGAAAAGGTGTGATTGGAGTTGGTTTGAGTGATCTCCACCTGTTGGACCCTGTTTTGCAGGTATGAATAAAACCACATGTTTGTTACTCCTCTTACTCCTAGTGCATTTAGTTTGTTTAGCAAAATTGTGTGGTCTACCGTGTCAAATGCTTTGGTCAAATCAAGGAAGATACCTGTTATGTGGTCTCCTTTGTCTAGTGCTTCGAGGATAACATTTGAGAAGTGAGCTACAGCTGAATTTGTGCTTTTGCCAGCCCGGAAACCAAATTGCTCTTTACTCAGAAGATTGAACTTTGTTAAGTACCCCATGAGCCTGTTTTTCATTATGGTCTCTATGACTTTTGAAAAGGATGACAGTAATGAGATTGGTCTGTAGTTTTCTATGATTTCTGGGTCACCTTTCTTATATATAGGTAGGATTTTTGCATGCTTTAGTATTTCTGGGAAGCAACCCATGGAGAAGGATTCATTGATGATGTGCACTAATGGGTCTTTGATGTTGTCTATGCAGTCCTTCAGTAAGCACACAGGTATTTCATCTATGCCTGCTGAATTTTTACATTTTAGGTTACTCACAATATTGGATACTTCTTCTGCTGTGGTTGGTCGTAGCATCATTGTGTGTGCTATTTTGTTCAGAGTTTGTGATTGCTTTGTTTTGTTGAACTTCTGTTGCAGTCTGGTAGCTAGTATTCATACTAAAAGTAGCTAAGAAAATTCTTGATTTGCAGAAAATCTGAACCAATTCTATGCTAGGTGAAACTCTTTACTCCCCTTCTCAGAATACAGATGTGGCTTGTGGCAATGTTTGTGACAGACTTGAGATCTCAACAAAGCATCAAGCAAGATGGTGCCATGCTTGAAGTACCATACAAGACTTATATGCAAGAAAAATATGGTACAGAGTTCAATCTGTCCATCTTAATTTACATTTAGCATGATTTGCCTAATTCACTTAAGACAAATGTTAGCAAATGAGAGGATGTTTCTTTTGAGAAGGCTATAGGTGATTTTGTACACCATATTCCAAAATCTCAGTCTCTAATGACATCTATGTCAATAAAGCAATAGATTCTTAGCTTTATTTCATCTCCAGAGTGACAAATTACATATTTAGCCTGTCTTGTGTTTTACAAGTAGCACATTTCTTAAATTATAGTTGGGTATCAAGTTTTGTATCTATGTTTCTGTCTAATTTTATAATTTACTTCTTCAGTTAGTCTTCCTAGGGTGGTTAGGGCATGTGCATGCTGTGTGCAGACACAGGAGGAGCTGGTCACAGTTTATGAACAGCTGAATGCACTTTTGGCTATGATCAGTCGCCTTGGGGTGTAGTGGTGGCAGAGAATCTGGCATGCTGCATGGGGACACCCCAGGTGTTGCTCTTTTGCCAAGACACCTCTGAGTGTAGTGGATCTGCCCGCACGTCAGGGTGAGTGGACAGGTGGCCATTCCTACAGCAGGGTCTGAGCAGACACACATGGGCAGTAGTTGCTAGTTGTGGGGAGGTTCAACGTTGGGCCGCTTAGGTCGATAGCATTCAGGACTGGTAAGAAAGCTGATGTGCACTTGGTATGTCAGCCAAGAGACCTATCTGAGATGTGGAAGCAGCCTTGCCTGCAGCTATCAAGCATGTGGGTTGCAGCCATCTGCAACACGTTATGGCTCATGTTGGCACCAACAATGCCTATTGCATGGGTTCTGAGGCCATCCTCAGCTCATATAGGCAGCTGGTGGAGGTTGTGAGGACTGCCGACCTCACACATGGAGTGAAGCAGAGCTCACGATTGGTAGCACTGTTCCTAAGATTGATTGGTGTCCATTAGTTTGGAACTTAGTCAAGGGTCTCAACCAAAGGCTTTATTGACTCTGTGACAGTCTTGGCTCCAGATTTATAGCCTGTGTTATCTGGTGGGGATTTGCAAGACTCTCCTTGCTAGATCAGGAGTGCACTACACAAAGGAAGCACCTACTAAGGTAGCAGAGTATTTGTGGAGTGCATATGGTTTTTTTTAGGCTAGGTGGTAGTTTGAGGTACACTGATGAACACTTGCCAGCCAATAAAAAGAAAGGGATGTCAGACCATATTCAGAGAAATGGCACTTCGACAATAAAAATTTTCTCAGTAAAATGTCAAAGTATTTGTAAAAAAGTTTCAAACTTTACAGCCCCCCAGGAGAGTTCTCAGGCTCACATTATTTTTGGAACTGAGAGCTGGCTAAAAACTGAATTACAAAGTTCTGAGTTATTTAGCAAGTCATGGAATGTATGGGAATGTATATTGGAAATACAAGTTAGATGCCACAGGTGGAGGAGTGTTCATTGCATTTGACAAAAATATTATCTTTATTGTGGCTGGACCTGACTGTGACAGTAAAGTTATATGGTCACGTATAACAGGTCCAGAGAAAGAGCAGATAGGTGTTGTTAACAGTTCACCTAGACACTGAGTTTAACAATGAAATTCGGAAAATGCTGAGGGAGCGAATGATGACAGGCAAAGGTTAGGAGATTCATGTATCTGTGAAGAAATCTATGAATGAAGCATACAACAAGATATGGCGGAGAACCTGAGAAACTTTGGTCCTATGTAAAATTGTGAAGCTGTCTACAGCTTCCGTCCAGTCACTTGTTGACCAGTCTGTTGTGGCAGTTGGAGATAGTGAAATGAAAATCAAATTTTTAAATTTTGTGTTTAAGAAATCACCCGTGCAGGAGAATTGTACAAACATACCATCACTTGACCGACACGGAAGACATAATAATAAGCACCCCTGGCAACAGAAAGAGTTGTAAACAGGTAAGTTACCAAGTCTGGATCGAATCCTACTTCAGTTTCGCAAAAAGTGCTCTGTGGCACTGGCCCCTTAGTTTGCATTTATCACAAATCTCTCACCAAGGGCAAAGTCCCAAGTGACTGGAAAAAACTGCAGGTGACAGCTGCATATAAGAAGGATAAAAGAACGGATCCACAAAATTACAGACCAATATCCCATATGTTGGTATGCTGCACAATCCTTCAACACATTCTCAGTTCAAATATAATAAATTTTCTTGGGACAGAGAAGCTTATGTTCATGAAAGTACTGTTCATGAAAAAACAGCTTGCCCATTTCTCACATGGTATACTGTGGACTATGGATGAGGGGCAATAGGCATATTCTACATTTCTGGAAAGCATTTGACATGGTGTCCCACTGCAGATTTTTAAGTAAGGTATTAGCATATGGAATGTTTCCCAGGTATGTGAGGGGCTTGAAGGCTTCTTAAGTTATAGAATGCAGAAGCTGTACTTGATGGCGAGTGTTCATCAGGGACAATGGTATTGACAGGAGTGCACAAGTGAAGTGGGATAGGACCACTTTTATCTTGTAGATACATAAATGATGTGGTGGACAGGGTGAGCAGCAATCTACAGTTGTTTACAGATGATGCTGTCATGTACGGGAAGGTGCTGAAGTTGAGTGGCTGCACGAGGATACAAGATGACTTAGATAAAATTTCTAGTTGCTGTGATGAACGGCAGCTAGGTCTAAATGTAGAAAAATAAAAGTTAATGCAGATGATTAGGAAAAACAAACCCATTGAGTTAAGATACAGAATTTTTAATAGTGTCCTAATTGAGACAATCACATTGTTTAAATATCTGGGCACAACATTGTCAAGTCATATTGGAATGAGCATATGAGGATTGTGGTAGAGAATGGTCATCTTTGCTTTGCTGGAAAAAATTTGGGAAAGTGTGGTCCAACTGTAAAGGAGACCATATATGGTACACTAGTGTGACCTATTCTTGAGTACTGCTCAAGTGTTTGGGATTTATACCAGGGCAGATTAAAGAAAGACACTGAAGGAATTCAGAGGTGGGCTGCTAGATTTGTTACTGGTGGGTTTTATTCCTGGAGGGAAGGCAACTTTTTTTTTTTTTTTTTTTTTTTTTTTTTTTTTTTTTTTTTAAGAAAAAGGAACACTACTGAAAAAGTTTAGAGAACTGGCATTTGAAGCTGGCTGCCGAATGATTCTACTGCCACAAACATACATTTAGCATAAGGACCATGAAGATAATATAAGAGAAATTAGCGCTCATATGGAGCACATATACAGTAGTTTTCCCCTCACTCTACTTGTGAGTGGAACAGGAAAGGAAACGACTAGTAGTGGTAAAGGGTACCCTCCTCCATGCACCATACAGTGGCTTGCAGAGTATGTATGTAGACGTAGAACAACAACCGTGGATGCAGTTTGGTCTATGGCTTTCATTGTATATATCTCCGGGGTAAGAGACATAAATGGCTAGAGGTTTACGGAATGCCATTGATAAATTATTTACAAATTTAGAAAAAGTAAATTAGGCTGTCTCTGTGACTACCCAAGGGGATATTATATTTTCCCACAGCACTGGGAGAACATTCCATTCCATTTACCTGCATAAAAGTATATTTTAAGTTGATATAACTAAGAGCACAAAATAAAATTAAGTTAGAGGCATCAAAAGAAAATTTGTTGTTATTGGATATACATGAGTATGGCAACAATTTTAATGAAAAGGAAGACAATCTGAAAGTAAATACTACTTTTATGATTTCATTGCATTGAACCTTTGTAATAGGGTTACAGTAAATTCAAACAGAGCAAAATTGAAGAACACACATCTACATTTGTATAATGCCCATATGTTGCCACAGCATTAGCACTGTAACATAAGGTACTGCCTACCAAAGCCCACCAGAATATGAACACAACACAGAGAGAGGTATTTGAAATGGATTACCAACTAGCCCCACTAGAATTTTTTTCATGTTGTTTCTTTGTCAACGTAGTATCCTCTGAAGCAGGTTTTGATAAACTTCAAATTCTCTCCACATTTCCTCAAAATGCTTAAAGAATATCAGATGCTTTATTTCTGTACCAATACACTGCAGTGGGTAATACGAGGCATATTTTTTAAGTAAGTATTATTTTGACATTAAAAAAGATGTACTAAGATATCTCAATAATTTTATTTTTACATGAAAGCCTGTACCTTAATCTACACACTGACGCCATTACAGTCTGATTCTTCCTTGTTTACAATGTGTACTGAGTGTTTAAGGTGCCTATGATAATCATGAGTCCCAGTGACTGTGAAGTACAGGCTTCTTAGAGCTAAAGGCCTAAAAGCAATCGATATTCATCATGAGATCTGTGCAAGTTACAGAGAAAACATTATGAGTGATGGAATAGTAAGAAAATGGGTGAGAGCATGTAAAGATGGCCGCACAAATGTGCATGATGAACAACAGAGTGGGTGTCCTTTGGTCATTAATGAAAGTTTGGTGCAGCAAGTGGGCAATAAGGTGAGAGAAAACAGATGCTTTATGATTTCCTCCTTGCAGGATGACTTTCCTAATGTTTCTCGTAGTGTTTTGTATGGCATTGTGACCTAGCACTTGAATTACCGAAAACTGTGCGCACATTCGCACATTGGGTACCGAAAATGTTGACAAACGTGCACAAAACCAAATGCTTAGACAGTGCATTGACTTGCCTTGAGAGGTACCACAATGATGGTGATGATTTCCTAAGCCAAATTGTTACGGGTGATGAAACATGGGTGGCCTTTGTCACATCAGAATCAAAGCAACAGTCCATGGAATGGTGGCATTCAGATTCACCCAGAAAATTGAAGTTTAAGCAAACAATTTCTGCCTGGAAAATCATGTGCACAGTTTTTTGGACAGAAAAGGAGTACTGCTTGTGGAATTTCTGCCTCATAATGAGGCAATCAATGCAGCAGCTTACTGTAAGACATTGCACAATCTGTGCTGTTCAATTCCGAACAAAAGATATGGCAAGCTGAGCAAGAGCATTGTTTTGCTGCAAGACAATGCCCGTCCACATGTGGCAAATCATACAAAAGATCTCACAACATCTTTTCAATGGGAAACTCTAGATCATCCTCCATACAGCCCCAATCTTGCACCCAGTGACAACCATCTCTCCTGCACTTGAAGAAACACCTGGGTGGTCAGCATCTTCAAGACGATGACAAAGTCAAAACAATGGTGATGCAGTGGTTAACAAGTCAGGCGGCAGACTTCTATGAGGAGGATATTCAAAACTGGTACAAAATTATGACAAGTGCCTCAATATTGACAGAAATTATGTAGAAAAGTAGATTAAGGTACAGGTTTTCATGTAAAAATAAAATTATTGAGATATCTTAGCACTTTTTTTTTAATTTCGAAATGGTACTTACTTAAAAAACGCGCCTCATATCATGTTCGTTGCAATATATTTCTATAAAACAAAATGGTAATGAATGTTAACTGGCTAAACAATGCCTTGTTTCACTACTGGAGATCTCATCACGAGACATATTTTAATTATTTCTGCAAGTTTGATCAATTTTTGGATACTCTTTCTTTCATTTCCTTTCTTATCTCACAATGCCACTGTATCAACTTTCTTTTAATGCCAAAATTATCTCATGATATCTGTTTAACATCGCCAAAAATTTTAAATGTGTTAATTATGCATTCATTCATCCATTCTGTTCAACCATTCATTTGCCAAATTCCATATATCCCATCATTAAGGGGATACTCCAGAGATGTGGAATGAAAAATAGTTCTTATAAATAATATCAATAATAATCTTATGAGCCTTGTGGTCTAGTGGTATAGTGCGTACCCAGAAACCAAGAGGGTGCAGGATCAAAGCTTGGTCAAACCATGGAAATTTTTCACTCTCTCTTTAATCTAGCCTTCACTTCTCAATGATGTGCATATACACCAACAACAATATACAGTTCAGATTTCATACTGAAGTGCAGGGTCCCTTTTCCCAGAAGGAGTGCTGTGATAGGTTATGTAACAATAGTCCCTGAACTGGTGCCAAATTGAAAGACTTGTACTAGGCCATTGAGCCATGAGAAATTATTATTACTATTGTAATTAGCTCTTATTTAACTGATACAAACTTCTTATTGTTACTCAGTCTAGTTTCTCTTTGTCTCTTGTTGCTAGCTTAGTATCTTCATGATTATAGTGATATTTATTACATAACAATAGTTAATTACATTCTGTTGCTAGCTTACTATCTGTATGATCATATAGACATTTATTACAGGATAAAAGTTATTTACATTCTGTAAGAAATACATTATTCACAGTGAACATTGATACTTGTCATACAACTGACAGGGATCTTGAGTTCCTTATTCCAGTAGTCAGAAAACTTGTCCAAGGAGGGACTAGGTTTTTTTTTTGATTTTATTTTGAGTTTATAAGAATTCATGTGAATTAATAGAATGAATGAATGAGAGCTTATTGAAAACTTTTAGATCAGATTACTGAACACTTTTATATCAGATCACAGCAGTCCAATTTGAAACTTAGACTAGGAAGCAAAATCTACCTTTTTTTTCAGTCGCTACTGATCTTAGGTTAAAATGTTTTTTTTTTTTTGTGAACAGGTATGGCTGCAGTCTGAACATGAACCAGACTTTAACTACTGGTCTACATAGCTTCAAGGGTCTGGTGGCTGGTGTATTATGGTTTTTTGTCTACTGCACCTATGCAGTAGGTCTTTACTATGGAATGAAACTGGCAATAAACAATGTTCATTCATATTCTCCTCCAACACTAATAATAGTAAGAAAGGAAAACCTATATTTCTGTAGTTAACAGAATATATTAAGTAATGGGTGGGTAAGAAATGTGTGATGTTAGTAGTTGTACAGTATCATTATAGCATATGATCTTCCTTTGGCAATTTAAAACATAATTTAACTGGTCACATCACTGAGACTATTGGGCTTCAGAATGGTGGTGAAGCCAGTGGTGGTTGTGGTGGTGTTGGTAGTGATGGTTTGAGTTAGTTAAGTAGACAAGAGTTTGCTGTTTCGCTGTTCCCACTGCATCAGTATATAAACATCTTCATGTGGCAACAAATATAACTCCAGGTCTCTTTCAGCAAATTGGATGTGACACTTTTATGTATAAGACTGTTTCCATAACATAATTAATTCTTAATTAATAAATTAATGAAAACATGTTTTAGGTACTGCACCAGCATCAGATTTTGTTATTAGGTACAAAAGTAATATATTTAAGTCTTACGTGACCATATGGGTTGAAAAATCTTTGACTCATCTGAAATTATGTAATCAATAGAATTGTAATGTTTATATTGCTGCACTATGTACTCACAATAGATCGACTGGGACACATATAATAAGCAAGTATCCATAAAATTATGTTAATTTATAAAATATATATTCACTTCTCATAGCCTTGGTCAAAATGTAAATGAAATGTATATTTTTAAGGACTGATGAACAAATTAATAATCAAAACAGACCATTTCAAAATAGAATGTATGTAGAGAGTTTATTTTAAGGTAAAGTGGTTGTTTGCACAAATAGTACATATGCACAGATCTTAAGATAACGCCTAATTATTGTAAATTTGTTTTTGACTTATATGTAATGCATTGGTATCATTTTATGTTTTTCACTTGTATCTCTGGAATTGTTTTGGGTTAATAAAATGTCTGTGACTCTTCTTATGTTGTGAAGATCTGCAATCTTGCTGAACCTACAGACTCAGTTCTGAGCCATAAATACAGCTTTGACTATTGTGGTGTTGTGTAGATGTGTAGTCTAGGTGAACCTTAGAATTCAGCAACATTATCTACATTGTTGGCTGTTTAACACTTCTTCAACCAATGACCCATCTAAAAGCCATTTTATGGTGACTTTTCTCCACACATTGTTCACCTTTGAATTCCTCAATACTTTTGAGTTGCAAACTTGTAAACAAATGAGAAATGTAGCCATGGCAACCAGCATGATTGATTTTTGTTCCAACCTTTCCATCAAAATTGTTGGAAACGGTCTACACGAATTTTCAGGTTTTCAGTATCTCACCTGGTTCTGACATGTTGATAGTATTTCACATCTGGATTCTATTAAGGCTGAAATGTTGTACTTCTTGGAAAATAGCCACATAACGATTCACCTGATTATTTCCTTAATCTTTTGTTACCTCTTCCATTATCACATCAGCCTCACCAGCTGTCAACTCTGTTTATCTGTAAATGTCAAACTAATTATCAAACAGCTGTAGCTCTACCATAAAACTCTCCTTCCTGTGCAGTTATTGGCAATGTTTCTTCAGATCCCAATTCACTAAATGACTGTCATACACTATTAGTCTCACCACTGTCTTCACTTCTCAAGTTAATCCACCTGTCAGTTCACAACCAGATTTTCCATGCCATCTCAACTAGCCTCAAGCTACTGACTCATCTACACAACAAACCAGTATAACCTTCTGACAAGCTATATTACTTTGGCTTAGGTCTACTCACTTAGGTCTACAATTTCACAATTTCTTTTCTCATGGTCTGAAACCACACACACACACACACACACAAAATACCATAGTGGAACACAGACTAGTCTATTGCAGAGTAGCTCTGCAATCAATTACCAAGTGGCAACAGAACACACGCATAAAAGAATATTATAATTAGGCAAGCTTTTGGAACCTTTGCCCCTTCTTTCAGCAGAAGGGTTGAAGGGAAAGGAAGAGGAGCAAAGGAAAAGCAATGGAGAGGTCTAGGAAAAGGGATAGATTTCGGAAAAGTCACCTTGAACCAAGGTTCAGGGGAGAATTACTAGGTAGGGTAAGAAGGACAGCCTGGGAAAAAAAAACCGGTAGTTTTGCCAATACCTTAACCTAAATGATGTCAGCTACAAATGACAGAAGAATTGCAAATTAGATGATGATGGTTCAACTTGCACATTACACCATCCTACTGTTCAGTGCACATGACGGCATATGTTTGGCAGTCAACAGTTGTGATACTATTAGTCAGGTAAATCCATCCACTGTGGTGAGGTTGTACCATATTGGATGGGAAAAATTGGTGTTTAGTTATCCTGAGGCCAAAAACTGCATAAAAAGCGAAATGACATTGGTTTTTAACTTTCCTGAGGCCAAGAACCAGATAAAAAATAAAATGACATTGTTTTCTAATTGTTGTAAGACTGGTGCAAGATGTGTTCAATATGCTGCTGTAGACCATTTCGTTTCACAAGTTGAAATCAAGAAATAGCATATTCCAAAGTAGATCGGGTTGTCTTGGGGGCTATGTTCAGAATGTGTGGTGCAATGCATGCCTTCAGTTCAGCTACTTTTGTAATTGGAGTGCTGAACACAACATTTTTCAGGTCACCCAATGACCAGAAGTGATGCGGATTAAAATTAGATGACCTGGACAGCCAGACTGAAGGGAATGATTGCTCATAACTGTAGCATTTCTGAAATACCTCTGCAGCACCTGCTTCACTAGCTGTGCAATGTTCAGAGGAATGCATCTTGCATAAAAATAATCCTACCCACACATCTATGCTGTTGAAGGGTTGGAATGATGTTGGTGTGCAAAAGACTGTAATAATATTTACTAGTGACAGTACAGGTCAACTGACCCACAGGCGTCACCTCCTCAGAAAAATACTGTCCTGCAATAAATGATGCTGTCAACCTGCACTACATGGTCATCCTTTCAGAAGGAAAGGGGAAGTGATTGATGCATGTGTGGATTTTCTGTTGCCTAAGTTTTGGAGTTCTTGTCCTTGGAGAAGGAAATGGGCTTTGTCTGTCCATATAATGTTCCATGACCACTCATTGTCTACTTCCATGTGAGCAAGAAATTCAAGAATAAATGTTTGTGTTGCTGGCAGATCAGCAGGAAGCAGCTCCTGAACATGGATAGCAATGCAGAGTGTTTCATAGGATTTTATGCACCATGCTAGCAGGGACGTCCAATGTTCAGGCAATTCCCCACGCACTTCATGTTTACATACCACTGCACTTCAAAAGAACCTGTTTTTTCGAATTCCGTAATCATTTTCTCAAGACACTTAGCAGACATTGGACCAATGTCTTTTTTCATACACTTGAGCTTTCAGAACTTCTGAAGGGCTACTTGTGCACAGTCACCATTCTCGTATATTAGCTTTACCTGCAGCATACGATCCTTCATGGAGACAGTCATGTTAGGCACCTCGAGTGCAAATTGAAGAACAGTCAAAAGCCATATGTCTCTGGTGTACATATTCTTATACTTACAGCACCATATGTTTGTTTTTCTTTGTGACACATCTCCCTATGTCAATAGTATGCTGTTCAAATTTGATGTCTTCCTGAGCAATGGTTCTCTTTCTACAGAGCTTTGAAACTTTGATTATGGGCACCCTGTGTATACACACTGCACAGAAGGGAACATAGTTCCTGTCACACATCTGAGCTCAGTTTACACTACATCATTATGAACTGTTAGTGTTAGTAGAAGAAACAGCAAGCTGTTTAATCCGTTGATAAAACTTGACAAGAGGATTCAGTTATTCCTCCTTGAGTGTTAACATATCACCCAGACCTTAATCTTATAGAAATGCCTGGTAATATTGCAAAGAATAATACCCTCACAGCTGAAAAAATAAAGTTTGTTGCATCTGTTGCCAAGAATCTAGAAGGTAGGAGTGAAGCTGTATGTCACATTCAAATGTATGATAACTCTAGGAAGAGAAATGCTTTCCTGGATGAGAAAATTGGAAATCTAGTAATTGCATGGATTCAAATGAAGAATTGGTATTGATATATGTTCTAACCAGGGACACAAGGGAACACACAGTCTTAAATATCTAAGTTTTATTGAATCATAGAGTGACAATGAGAATATGAATGCACAGTGAGTAATCACAAGACTGGAATGAATTTGACAGCTGAGAGCTTGGAGGGTTTGAATATGCACACACAAAGATGCACTCTCTGGCAGGTGCCGCTGGTGTCATCTTGCATGCACACATCAGATCAGGTGACTACTGTTGATGATCAGGCAGCTCCTGGTGGCCACATCAGTCATTATGCAGTGTGTTGTTCAAATTATGGCACACACTACACATACCATAGGTATAGTAACTGGAAAGTTACTGCTCTCCTCCTCCCTTGCAGGGGGCATAACTAGGTGTCACCATCCCCAATACTGCAACTGCCTTGAGACATTCATGGTGTCTGTGGTGGTGTCTGTGTATGCAGCCAAAGACATGAGGAGTTTCCAATCTTCTGTGACTGGTGTGTATGGACAAAAGTGATTGGGGTGAGAGCACCTTTGCCATGCTATTGCCCAGTAGGCAGGACCAGTGACAGAAGACTTTGACATCAGGTTCCACAATGAAGGGTGCAAGCTCAGACAGTGGCAATGGCACTGCCAAGGAGAGGCAATGGAGACAGTAACCCGCCTGCAGTCATTACTACTGGCAGTGTAGGCTCAGTGCAGAGGGACTGCTGGCCACCAGCTGTACGAAGGAGTGGCAGATAATGGGAAACCATCTGTGCCAGATGAGCAGGTGGGGCCAGATTAACAGGTGAAACTGGATGAACAGGTGATGCCAGATGAGCAGGTGGCCACAGAGGAACAGTCACCGTCAGGTCCCCACATGGTGAAGGAGTCCTGGCGCCCCTCCTGGGATGCAGCAAGTTCTGGTGGTATACCATGAGTTGATTGTTGGTGCAAACCATGAAGATGTAGTGGCCATGGTGGTTGTGGATGACAGCTGGGATCCAGCCCACACCCCTGCCCAAACAGGTGTGCCAGATGGGAACCCAGAGCTGCTGGAGGTGCCTGCTTGGCGGCAAGAGCATCTGTGTCCAGGGTTGACAGTCATGCAGGAACTCGGTGGGACTCTTGGCCCCAATTGACATCATTCTGTATGGGCTTAAGAAAAATATAAGAGCCTTCTCACTGAGAAAAATCTGCCATGTGCTTGCACGCCTTATATTAAACATCCAGACAAGGCATTCTGCTGTGGATAAAAAGAATGTTCTGTGACATGGCAAATGGCATTTTGGGTACAAAAGTCATTTAAATATTGAACCACAAACTAAAGATTCTTGCCAAAACCCAAAGTGCAAGGTAAGCTTTCAGTGGAGAATATCTTTGACAGGACCTTGACTGCTGTATCTGCTGTCACACACAGACAGCAAATGGCATGAGAAAAATTAGAAAAAGGCATCAATCTCCAATAACCAGAATGTGTCTAAAAAGGTCCAGCAAAATCAATGTAGACCCTTTCCCAAGGATGTGTAGGAACCTGCCAGGGTGAGAAAACAGTACATGCCACCATCTGCTGACCTGAACACTTGTGGCAACATATGCCAAAAGGGTTCCCCCTCATGACTGAAGCCTGATCAAAACACTTGGCGATGTGCCAACAGTTTCATGAGAGATCCGCCAGTGATCCTGATGTAACAAATGGAGGATCTGGGATCAAGATGCAGTGAACAACTTTGTCTGTTGACAAGAGAAGAATGCCATCCAAGAGGGAGAGAAATGGCACAATGCATAACAAATCCAAAACGGGTTTGACACCTGACTCGTCAGATGGTTGGGCCACCATTGTTGTACCTTGCATGCTGCCAGAAGACTGGATCTGCTGCCTCAGCAGAGACAATATGGGAACTGGTGATGGGAAAATCATCAAGGAATGCCTCACCTCCATATCCAATTAAAACAAAGCAGTACCTCTTGGTTGAATGAGGGGTCGGGGCTGATAAGGCAGCATAGAGAATCTTTTTATTTATTTATTTACATGGAGCCATTGTAATGATGGCTTTTGCAAACATCAGACTTTATACTGTGGTTATATTTACACTTGTAAAATACACTATATTCTGTAGCTGTTGCTTCTTATGTCTGGTTTTTTTCTTTCCGCATTACAACTGATATGCTAATGCCTCATGTCACAATCACTATCTTAAAATTCGTTGAAAGAATGTAAGCATTCTTCTATTAGAAAAGATTTTAATTTAGTTTTAAAAACATTTCCCGTGTACATTCTTAGAGCGTTTGGTAGCTTGTTATACCAAATCAAACCACTGATATATGGACATCTATCAGTCATTTTTAATGTTGTTCTATTACAGAAATAGTTACACTTTGTTCTAGTGTTGTGATCATGTACATCACTGCCCTTGATAGCTTCTGTCGGTTGACTTGTAAAAAATACAACTATTTTGAAGATCTACAGAGAATATATTGTCAGATATTTGTGCTGCAAAATGAATCTATATGTCCCATCGCATGTATGTGTCTTATTGCTCTTTTTTTTAATAGTAGTATTCTTTTTAAATGTACACCAGCTGCACAGCCCCATCATTCAATTCCATAACTGAGAAAGGGGTATAGTGTTCCATAATATACTAATTTCAGTGCTTGGTTAGGAACTATCTTTGCAAGCTGGCTGAGGAGATATATGGCACTACTGACTTTTCTGCGTATGAAATTAATGTGGTATGTCCATCGCAAATTTTCATCAACATACACACCCAGGAATTTACAGTTACCATTTTCTGTTGCTGAGATATTACACACACTATTCATATTGTTATTGTGAGAACTGCCAGTTTTAAATGTCAGTAGCTGATATTTGGTGACATTCACCTTGAGTCCTTGATCATTGAAGTATTTTGTTACTTCTGTTACACCACTAGTAGCAAGAGATTCTAGCTCATTAGATTCACTCCCATAGAATAAGATTAACATGTCATCAGCATAGCTTACAATAGGGGAGTTAACGGGTTGTGCAATGTCGTTAATATATATAAGGAAGAGAAAGGGTCAAAGATTTGAGCCCTGTGCTACACCTTGTAATACAGGTTATTATCCAGTTTGTATGACAATTTAGTGCTTTGCTTACAATTCAGCAGGTATGTGGTTAGAAGATTCATGGCTTGATCCCCAATACTATAAGATTTTAGCTTTTTAAGAAGTACCCTATGATTTACCATATCAAATGCTCTTGTCAGGTCCAAAAATATACTTGCAGTCTGCTTCTTCTGGTCCAACAGACAGTAAACTTCATGGATGAACTGTGTAACTGCTGTGGTTGTACTTAGCTCTTTTCTGGGGCCATGCTGTGAATATACAAGCACATTATATTTTGTGAAAAAGGCACTTAGCTGAGAAAGGATAATGCTTTCGAATATCTTGCTAAAAGTGGGAATGAATGATATTGGTCTATAGTTGAGACGTCTTACTTACTTCCCCTTTTATACACTGGTTTCACTACACTCATTTTTAGAACTGTTGGATACATGTTTTCTCTGATGCTGCAATTAATAAGGCAAGTAAGAGGTTTAGAGATTTCTTTTAAGCACGCTTTAGTAATAGCACTGGATACGCCATACCATCCAGATGAAAATTTTTCTTTAGCATGTATATTGCCCTGCGAACCTCCTGCTCATTCACTTCCACAAATTCAAATTTGGTACACTGGATGAGATGGCATCGGGTCTCTACCTGTGAATCTATAATATGGGTTGATTGTTCACCAGAAATGTAGTACTTATTAAACATATCTGGGTTTTTTATAATGTTACCATGATGTCTTATGCCGAGTGGTTCCATGTTCATCTTGTTGAGACCTTTTTGGTATTTGTCAATCAACTTCCAAGATCCTTTGCTTATGTTGTCAGACTCTTCTATTGTTTTGCTGTTAATCTGCTTCCTTAGGTTAACAGTTTCAGTTTTAAAAGTTTGCTTGGCCCTATTACATTTTTCCTTGAAAACCTGCATAGTAGTAGCTTTATAAAGCTGGTTTAGATCATGTACTTGCTGCCTGAGCCTAATCAGATTTGGTGGGAGTTTTAGTCTAGGATTACTTCCATTTTGACAGTGTTTAACTATCTTCTGGATTTTTCTGACTAGACAACTATATTCATAATGATGCAGTAGGGTTGAGTAGAATTCATTCGATTTCTTGTCCGACCCTTTTACCTGGTGCACAGAACCCCATTTCTCATTTATTAGTTTGTCTTTAAGAGCATTAATATTTGAGGTATTCAGCATTCATTCCTGTAGCACAATTTTTGTTATTTTAGGCACAACTGAATTTATGTATTCTATCACCTGACAGAAGTGATCAGAATAAAGAAAAACTAAGTTACTGTAATTTACCTTATCTATAACATCTTTGTTGGTGATAGAATAATCTATTCTAGTGGAAAATGTGTCCATTACTCTGGTGTCCATTACTCTGAGGTCAGTACATCACTGAGTTTCAAGTTTACTACACTATTTGAGTTGGCATCTATATTAAAGTCACCTAATATAGTAAGGCCATTGAACCAGCCCGACCAAAAAACTACAAAGTTTATCCATAAACAGCATTACATCAGCATTTGGTGGCCTATATACTCCAGTCACTTTATGCTTTAGTGACTTAAGATCATCACTGTGGAGTACAATACCTGTAATTTCAATTGATCCTTCGCATATTGCAATGTGGGATGAAAATTAACCTCATAACTGTCCTGAGACGAGAATAGAGCCCAGTGCTGAAGACAATGATTGACTTTGTCCAGTAAGGATGCAGATGGGCTAAACAGGGAAACCAAGGAAAATTTTGCATCACATGAGAACTCATGAAATTTTTTTACAGCATAGTTTATACCAAGGGCTCCCTTTCCCACCTGCGAATAATGTTGAGCCAAGTTGAGTGTTTATAGTGCAAAGGCAATAGGCCATTCAGAGCTATTAGAAAGGCAATGGGACAAGACCACCACCACCCCATGCTCAGAAACGTCTGCATTGAGGACCAGATTCTTGCAGGGTTGAAACTTTGTAAGCCCATCTGGAGTGAAGACTATGTTTGAGCTGCACAAAAGGTTGCTTACAGGCTTTGGACCAAACAAAAATAGTATTTTTCTAAGGTAAAAGGTGCAAGGGCTGGGCAACAGTAGCCACTCTGGAAACAAACTCATGATAGTATGCTACTTTGCTGAGGAATGTCCGAAGTTCTCATAGATCAGATGGACAGAGCAAAACCATAATGATGGCAACATCATGCTCCATGGGGTGCAGGCCCTGCCAGGAAATTTTGTCACCCAAGTAAACAGTGGAAGGCTGGAAATAGGAGACTTGGTGAGGTCACATTTGAGGCACACAGCCCGTAGAACAAAAAACAAAGAATGAATGTTCTTCGTGTGACCTCTGTGGTAGTGCTTGTCATGGTGATATTATTAAGCTAATGTTCTGGGGAACATCCACAGTGACCTATTGAAAGGCTGAAAAGCATACTGACAACAAGCAGCTCTTTTAATGGCTCATCCAATGGAATCTTTAGGTAGGCTTCATCCAAGTATATTTTGAAAAAGAAACTTACTGAGCAACTGTTCTGGATCAGGTAGGGAGTAAGTGTCTATGACTGCCTGCACATTTATAGTGACTTTGAAGTTGCCACAGAGCCAAAGTTGACTGGACAGTGTCCTTACAATCACTAATGGAATAGTCCATTCCCTTCAGGAAATCTGTCAGCTCATTCCCAATGATGTTAAGTGATCCAGCTATGCCTTGACCTAGTCATATAAAGCAAATGGCACTGGCTGTGCTAAAAAACTGGGGTTGGTGGAGGACATGGAGGTGATGTGTGCTGTGAAATTGTTTGTGTGCTTTGAAACTGCTTGCACAACCTTACCCTGGAGCAAACAAACCTGAAATATCAGAACACAAGGAATCCAATCCATGATAAGGCACTTCATCTGACATGAGATGCACTGCATCCATGATAGAAAAAGCAAAAGTAGCAAAGGCATCAAACTCAAATAAATTTCCAGTACTTGCATCATTGACCACCAAGTGTGTAACAGAATGGACAACTGACTTGTAAACTGTGTCAGGTGTGAAGAGGCCAAGAATACGAATCTGCTGTTTGTTATAGCTTACCTGCCAATGCTCAATGAATGCTAACTAGAGATGGGAAAAACCACTGATTAAAACTGATACTGGAATTTTAGTTCTGAATAACCAGTATTTTTCAGTATTTGTTTGGCCGAGGTTATAACAAGCAGTTTTTTATTTTTTGTACTGATAGCTGGATAAAAAACCAAAATACCAGTTAGCCATACTAGCAGTGTTAAATTTGGTTTTTAAATGAACCTTTTTTAAAAATGGAGTAATTTTTATTCATAAAATTTCCATTGCTTTGGAATATTGCATTATAATAGAAAATGGGAAAAACAACCAGTGCTACTTTAGTAACAATGTCAATAGAAACCAGCAACAAAAAATGGGAAGAGTCACAACAAAGTTGCAATGTTATAAGAGGAGAACACTTTAACAATTCCAGTTTAAAATAAAAATATAAAGTAGGTGATCTGCTGCCTGTGTCTACATAATATGCCTTTATCTGCTTGTAGCCCTTGAAAACAGACAAATTAACATGAAAAACAGAGCTCGCCCTTTAGCGCTGACAATTTGTAATGCCCTAATAATGCTATGATCCATGATTACAAGATGGTTTTTGAGCAGAAATTCCAAAAAAAATTGAATAAATGGGAGAATACTTGAGATTTTTTATAGTATTCAGCCCCTTATCACTCATCAAGAATAGCAGCAAATGGTGGATAGACTAAGTTTCTTTTATTTGTCTATTTAATTTAATATTTTGATTCTACGTACCTTGAAACTGAGAGGGGCAAAATTTTTCAACCTATGTTTGATTTCTACATAGTAAATGAAGTAGAACCTCCATGGTAGATCCAAATGGCAATAATCCTCAGGATCCAGAATACACAAAAATCCTACCATCACTTTTCATTATCTGTGTTCTAATTAGGAATACAAGAAAACACAGTCTTAAATAACTAAGTTTTATTGGATCACAGAATTGCAATGAGACTATGAATATACAGAGAGTAATCACATGACTGGAATACATTTGTATACATATGTATATGTATATATATGGATGTATTAAAAACAAAGATTCCAAGACTTACCAAGCGGGAAAGCGCCGGCAGACAGGCACATGAACAAAACACACAAACACACACACAGAATTACGAGCTTTCGCAACTGGCAGTTGCTTCGTCAGGAAAGAGGGAAGGAGAGGGAAAAATGAAAGGATGTGGGTTTTAAGGGAGAGGGTAAGGAGTCATTCCAATCCCGGGAGCGGAAAGACTTCCCTTAGGGGAAAAAAAGGACAGGTGTACACTCGCACACACACACACACACACACATATCCATCCGCACATACACAGACACAAGCAGACATATTTAAAGGCCAACGAAAAGAGAAAGTAAGATGATAGAGAAGATTTCGAAATGCAACAGAGACAATAACAAACGTAATTGTTGGGTTCAAATTAATGACGATGTAAATAAAACAGAAAGAAACTTCCACATGGGAAAAATATATTAAAAACAAAGATTCCAAGACTTACCAAGCGGGAAAGCGCCGGCAGACAGGCACATGAACAAAACACACAAACACACACACAGAATTACGAGCTTTCGCAACTGGCAGTTGCTTCGTCAGGAAAGAGGGAAGGAGAGGGAAAAATGAAAGGATGTGGGTTTTAAGGGAGAGGGTAAGGAGTCATTCCAATCCCGGGAGCGGAAAGACTTCCCTTAGGGGAAAAAAAGGACAGGTGTACACTCGCACACACACACACACACACACACACATATCCATCCGCACATACACAGACACAAGGCCTTTAAATATGTCTGCTTGTGTCTGTGTATGTGCGGATGGATATGTGTGTGTGTGTGTGTGTGTGCGAGTGTACACCTGTCCTTTTTTTCCCCTAAGGGAAGTCTTTCCGCTCCCGGGATTGGAATGACTCCTTACCCTCTCCCTTAAAACCCACATCCTTTCATTTTTCCCTCTCCTTCCCTCTTTCCTGACGAAGCAACTGCCAGTTGCGAAAGCTCGTAATTCTGTGTGTGTGTTTGTGTGTTTTGTTCATGTGCCTGTCTGCCGGCGCTTTCCCGCTTGGTAAGTCTTGGAATCTTTGTTTTTAATATATTTTTCCCATGTGGAAGTTTCTTTCTGTTTTATTTATATATATGGATGGATTTATATGTGTGTGTGTGTGTGTGTGTGTGTGTGTGTGTGTGTGTGTGTGTGTGTGTGTGTGCGAGTATATACCTACCCTTTTTTCCCCCTAAGGTAAGTCTTTCCGCTCCCAGGATTGGAATGACTCCTTACCCTCTCCCTTAAAACCCACATCCTTTCATCTTTCCTTCTCCTTCCCTCTTTCCTGACGAAGCAACCGCCTGTTGCGAAAGCTCGAAATTTTGTGTGTGTGTTTGTGTGTGATTTTATTGTGCCTGTCTACCGGCACTTTCCCACTTGGTAAGTCTTGGAATCTTTGTTTTTAATATATTTTTCCCATGTAGAAGTTTCTTTCTATTTTATTTAGATCAGTAGATATAATTGACAAAGATGGTAACAACACTGTGTAATGTAGATATGTAGATACTGTCAAGGAACTGTCACAAGCAGCTAAGGTAAAATTAAATGTGCATCCTGTTTCTTTTCTCATTGGAAATGTGTGTTTAATTCAGGGAGCATCTAGACTCATAGCATATAACAGCACACCACTTGCAAAAATACTGACGGGTATGTTGTTGCTGTTTGTGTCTTCCTCATTCTCCATCGTAAATATGGCAAAGCTGCCATCCTGGTGGGGTCCCCACTTTGCTTTTCCAGATAATAAGTTTATTTCATGCCTGTTTTCATAAAATATTGTGATATTTTTTTCTAGTATGAAACGAACGTATACTGAAACACAATTGCATGTATCATATAAAATCTAATGGTGATGCATCCACTAATGGTGCATTATTAATTTTTCCACTGACTAATTTTGGTAATTGTAACATTATTCTGTGTCTCTATACTCATTATGCATTAAACAATTATTTCAATGCTTTTTCAGATATTCTTCAGTGTGCAGGTAGGGCTAATGAATCTCCTGCAAATTCCTTCATATGCAAAAATAATGCGCAGAGCAAAGAGATCAGCAGATAAAGTAAGTTTACAGAGCTTTCTCCTAAGTAATCTTTATACTGTGGTCTGCTGTTATTAATGTTTCAAAAGGAAATATCAGATATCTAGATAAATTTTTTAAGTAGTTCAGATGTATCAGACACTAAGAGGAAAACAGCATCCATCATGGTTCATTAATGAATACTCCATATTTTCTAGGGTAGTAACAGAGAACTGTTTCAGATCCAATGTGGATAACTACATTAAAGTGAAACAAATATAATTTGTTACTGACACTGAAACAAATATTGATAGGAGACTGATAGTTTATTAGTAAGTTTCAGGTTCCATGGATCGTTTGAATGATAATGGTATGGAACAAATCATTTTATATTCACATCACAATTACTTTCTCAATATGCCTATATATTGGTCATTTACATTTTCGCACAATAAATCATAATGGTATGGAACAAGCCATTTTATATTCACACTACAATTATTTTCTCAATTCACCTACATTCTGGTCATTTACAAGTTTTTTGTGTTAAATAAACAAATGTGAATTAGTAATTCCTACCCACCACCTTTTTCACATTACAGTAATAGAAATTCTTCCATGTAAAAGAAAAGGCTGTTAAGGAGAAAGTCTTTTAATTAATTTTCATGGTTTACTTTGCTGACTGTCAGACATTTTATATCACTAGGTAAGTGATCAAAAATTTTGATTGCAGCTTTGTGCACCCTTTTCCTTAATGTGGTGTAACAAACATAATTTTTTCTTCTGGTATTGTAATTATATACATCATTGTTCCTTTTGAACTGCAGTGGATTATTTACAACACACTTCATGAGGGAATAAATATATTTTGAAGCTGTAATCAAAATTCTACCTCCTCAATCAGATGTCTACAAGATGACTGTGGGTGAGCACTACATTCTTACACAATTGTTTGAGCAATGAAGACTTCCTTTCTCAAAGATTTGTTACTGCATAACATTATTCCATATGACATTACTGACTGAAAATATCTCAACTCATTGACTTGTCTCTCCCCAAGATTTGCAACGATTCTAAGTGCAAATGTTGTAAACTAAGTTGTTTTAAGCATTCCAAAATGTGCTTTTTCCAGTTTTCATGTTTCTACCCTAGTTATTATTTCCTCATCGTGTGTTACACATACCATGGATGTAGAATACCTAGATGTGCAGAACTGGATATGTTGTCTTTTTAAAACTGAGGGTAAGAACATTTGCAAAGAACAGTCAATGACGCTTTTAAAACATTGTTTAACATTTCTTCTGTTGCTGTATGTATCTTCGTCTGCTTGTTCTTCTTCTCATGGCACTACAACCCTGTGTGGGTTTTAGCCTCATCAACAAGTTTCCACCATTCTGCCCTATCCAGTGTGGTTCTCTGCTTTCCTCGGACTGTGAGGGATTTTATAAGTTCTTCCACATCATCTATCCTCCATTTTCATGGTCATCCTCTCTGTCTTCTTCCAGTTGGCCCCCATTCAAAAATTTTTTTAGTTGTTCTTCCAGTATCCATCCTGAGGACATGTGCAACATATACTATTCTTCTCCTTTTTATAATTCTTACAATGTCAGCTCATTGTATGAGGTAGTCCAGCTCACTATTTGTCCTAGATCTCCAGAAACCATTATTATCCTGAACTGCCCCATAGATCTTGTGCAGCACTCTATGTTCAAATATCTTGAGCTGCTGCTCATCAACACTCATTAGCGTGCATGTTTCGCATCCGTAGGTTACAACTGGTCTGATCATGACCTTATATAGTTGCAGCTTCAGCTGCCTATTTAATAACCTAGAGGCCAACAATTTCTTCAACATATGGAAGCATCTATCACCACTTAGGATGCACAGTTTTATTTCAGTTGACGTGGAATTTGTGCTATTAATATTAGAGCCCAAATAGTTAAAGTTCTGCACATGTTCAAAATTGAAACCATCTGCTGATAGTCTATCCAAGTCATTATTTTCCTTCCTAGTGAAATTATGTACTTAGTTTTTGTTTTATTTATAGAAAGGCCTCTAGGTTATGTGGCTTCTTTCAGCTTGCATATTGTCCTCTCTAATGATACTCTTCTTCTACTAATAATTGCTACATCAACAGTATATGTGCATATCTGAGTCGACTTTGTGCCTATGTAATCAGATATCTGGAGCATCCATGTGGCTGCTTCGAGAGTCAGATTGAAAAGCATTGTAGAGAGGGCATCCCCTTGCCTGACTCCTTTACTAATGCTAAACCAATTGCTCTGTTCTCCATCCACTCCCACTGCAGCCTTGGAACCAGCCAATTATGCTTGAATAAGTGAGACATACTTCAATTGTTTACCAAGCAGCAGCAAATCATTTAACATTTATGCTCTATTGAAACTATCAAAGGCCTGCTTGGAGTCTACGTAGAGGTTATGAAGCTCAACGTTATACTCCTATGCCTTTTCATGTATTTGCCTCAACATAAATATCTAGTTTGCTGTTGAACTATTAGGTTGAAATCCACACTGATACTTCCCCTGAAGATCTTCTGCATATGGTGCTAACTGGTTGTAGATAATATTAGAGAAGATCTTATAGGTTACATTCAGCAGGGTAATTCCTCAGTAATTTGAACAGAAGATCTTGTCTCCTTTCATGCATATTGGTTGAATTACACCTAAGGTTCATTCTTCTTGGATTCTTTCCTGATTCCATATTGACTAAATAAGTTTGTGGATCTGCTTATGAAAATCAGCAGTTTTGAGTTATTTCATCAGTTCCTGGTGCTTTGTAATTTTTTAGACAATACACTACCTTCCGTACTTCCTCCAATGATGGTTTCTCTATTTCTGGATCTATGGTATAGCACAGTGGTATAGTACAGTGTCTGCTAATTCCTGGTATGATTGCCCTCCAAAATTCCCTTGAATTATTCCTGCCATCTATCTAGAACATCTTGTTTATCAGTCGTCAAATTTTCCTCTTTGTCCTTACAAGCTGTTATTTTCAGTTTATATTCTTCGGTTCATTTTTTTAATTTTCTTGTGGAATTTTCTGCTTTCATTCCTTTGGTAGTGCTCTTCCATCTCCTCTATCTTTCTCTTGATAGCTTCCCCTTTTTTCCTCCTACATACCATTTCTGCCTCTATTCTCTTTTCATTACATAATGCCTGATTTGATCCAGTATTCCACTGCAAGCACTTCAGCCTTGCTTCCTTTCTCTGTTCCACTGCTGTCTACATCCATCATCATACCAGTCTTTATTCCTAAGAATGCTTCTTTCCCCCAGTATTTCAAGTGATTTTGTCCTAATGGCATCTTTATTAGAGTTCCATTCTTTGTCTACATATTCTCCATCATCTTTTGTTTGTATATCCTGTCCCAATATGTTTTGATACTCATGAACTGTACACCTATCTTTTAGTTGTTCTATATTCCATTTCTTTTCTCTGATGTTAGTAAAAAGGACAAAATAAATAGTGCCAGACAAGATGTCATACACAGCAAAGTTAGACAAAAAATCGGTATGCTCCGAACAGCAAGTACATGTAAAATTGAACTATATGCAGAAAGCCAAGGTCAAAATATAGCCACTGAATTTCAGCAGACAAGCAGTCAGAATTTCAATTGCATAATAAAGCCAGGAGTGAAATTCAATGCCACTACATCAATGAGTAAGGAAAAAGTTTTCTCATTGAGAAAAAGGACTTTTCTGTCTTCTTGTGGAAACTAATCTTGTCACATGGAATGAAAATTATGTATCTCTTAATCTCATTAAAAAGAATATTGTATGAGCTGAGAGGAACAAATGTTATTGTTTTTTCAGTGCCACATCATTACGACTTGAGAAGACGATCCTGTGTAAACAAAGAAATTGAAAGAACAAATACAGGTGCAAAATATTTGCAGGTGGTTTGAAAATTTGTGAAGATAAGCAATCTGGGGAAAAGATTCCACACAACACATGGTTTTCATCTTAATAAACTTGGGAAAAATGTTATAGTAACAAAAATTTAGATGTAGTAAATAAAATCTCAAATGTGCAGTGTGATGATACAGGAGTCATACCTCTCATGGGCAAGAAGTGTTTGTTACCTGGAGACTCAAATTGGAAATCTGCTGTCAGCAATGCTACAGCCCTCCAACACAAATGTAAGATTTCATTAACACAAGTGAACACACCAAATGCAAGGAGCTCATAGAACAACCCAGTAGTTGTGGAAGAGCAAACACGAGCAATAAGTGAAACACAAGCAACACCATCATCAGAAGCAGTAGCAAAAAAAGCAGCAGCAACAACAACAACTGTAGCAGTAGCAGAACCAAAAACAACTGGAGCAACAGTACAGCACAACTTGAGGAGGAGCCAGTCTAAATCTATTGAGACTTCTGTTTTTGCATTCCTAAATGAAGTCTTAAATGCGATAGACAGCAATGTGCGTATCTCAGCCATGTATCTAGACCTCTCTAAAGCATCTGATGTCATCAATCACAACATCCTCCTTAAGTAACATGAATCTGTAAGTATTAGGGGCCCAGTGTATGACTGGATCAAATCATATCTCCAAAACAGAGAGCAAGTAATTGAGCCTGCTACACAACAAGCTAACAAGATAAAGTCCTACTGCTCAGAAAAGCAGAGCTTAAGTACGGTGTATCACAAGGCTTCATTCTAGGACCAATTCTGTTTCTACTCTTTGTAAATGACTTGTAACTGAGCAGTCCACACTATAATTACATAAAATTTGCAGATGACACAAATGTGATAATAAAGGTAAGAACCAAGGAACAATAACTGCATGAGATTAAAAAGTGTACCATCCACATTACAGACTGATTTTCTGGAAACAATTTAATAATGAACACAGAAAAAACAGGTACAATGCACTTACACACAGTGCAAAATAAATGTCCACTAACAACAGACATAGAGTTGTTTACCAGAACCCTTTGAAATGTAAGCTCTACAAAATTTCTTGGAATGTAGATCCAAGAAGGTCTAATATGGATCCAACATGCAAAATACATTAGAAATAAATTGAATACCATTTGTTATACTATCAAAAGTCTTTCTGATTTCATATCAAAAGAGACACTAAAACATGTATAGTTTGCCCAGGCGGAATCTCTACTGCGATACGGCATAATCTTTTGGGGAAATGCACCTGCCAGCAAAAGTTGTTTTATATGCCACAAGAGATCTGTAAGAGACATAGAAAATGATGTTGCAAGAAGCTCATGCAAGACCTTATTTAAGAAATTTCATATCCTTCCACTGCGATGTCTATATATCTTACAAGTAATAATATTTGTTAGGAAAACATTAGAAAATAGCAACAGTCTTGTATCAACTAACCAGAATATCCATTTGTATAACACAAGGAGAAAGCAGGATATACATGTTCAACATGCATACATGACACTAAAACAGAATGGGCCCCTGCAAACAGGAAGCAAACTGTACAATAAGCTATCTAATAAAATTAAAACTACTGTCCATAAATATTTATTGCAGAAGTGTTGTTATCATATATGTGAATATCTTGAAACATAAAAAATTGTTCTGTCCATGTTCTTTACTTTGTATGTAAGTCCGAATACCTTAATACAGGAATGTGTCACCTTTACTATCTTACTTTAGTAATGGATTTTTAAATGTATACGGTACTTTTGAATTTACATGTAATTTGCCTATATGTTTCTTTCCATTAATAATGTAAACTTATTTAGAAATAGTGTGCAATTCTGATTGTTTCACAACTTATCCACCTATACACTTTTCTGTTTCTTGGCTTTATACATGTATTATTTTAACATTTGTATCATTATAAGATCACAGTTCAAAATGGCTCTCAGCACTAAGGGACTTATAAGCTGAGATCACCAGTCCCCTAGACTTAGAACTACTTAAACCTAACTAACCTAAGGACATCACACACAGCCAAGCCTAAGGCAGGATTCGAACCTGCAACCATAGCACAGCACGGTTCCGTACTGAAGTGTCTAGAACCGCTTGGCCACTGTGGCCAGCAAGGTCACTGTCATAATCATTTTAACTATGTATCATCTCATCTCCTTTTTTGACTTATCCTTAATCATTATGTGCTTCTCTGTACATGATGTAGGATCTGCATAATAAATGAAATTAAAATTACAATTACATATTCCTATTTCCTAACACAGTTTCTCTTCATGGTGAGAGTCTGGCATTCCTTGTTGAATTATTTGTAGTAATATACTTTTTACAAGGTGGGGGTATCAACCCTGCACTCAACCCCCAACCTGGAGGACCAAGCTTTCATTTCAGGGTTAGCTCCCCCTAGAGAGGTTGATGACCTAACCTATAGAATCCCCAAAGCCCTATGGTGTGGGATAAAGGCAGTGTTCCCTGAGAGGATTTCTGTATGTATGCTTGGACTGATTACAATACTAATGTCATCTGCATAAAGAACTTGTTCTTCTTGTTGTGTACTAGACAGAAGAACGTATACATATGAGGAACAGCAGGGACATAAGACTGAGCCTTGGGGAATCTCATATGTGTTTTCTCTCCAGTCAGAACTACATCTCTGTGCTGTATTGGTTTTTAATTAGCAAATACAGCTTTCTGCATTCTTTTGCTTGCGTAAGACATTATCCACTGGTTGGCTGTACCAAGGATACCATAAAACCTCAATTTATTTAGGAAAATACTGTGAGCCATAGGGTTACTTTAGATAGGTCATAGAAAATACCAGCTAGTGCTATTTTATTATGTAATATTTGTAAAATTTGGTGAATGAAAATGTAAATGGCCTTCTCAGTGAAATAAACTGCAATCTGGTGAAGATATTACTGTTGCTCAAGTGAGATACTATTCTAGAATCATCTCCAAAACTTAAGAAAATGATGTCAGTAGTGAAACAGGTCGGCAGTTCTTGACATCTCTCTTATCACTTCTCTTAAAGAGGGGTTCAACAATGGCATATTCCTGTCTCTGGCAAAATATCTTGAGTTAATAATCCATTACATAATGCAGATAAAACAGTACTTATTACATGGGAATAAATATTTAGTACCGTATCAGAAGCACAATCAAATTCAGATGAGCTTTTATTTTTGAGAGAATCTACACAGTTCACGAAGGAGAAGTTGGTGATACATTCATATGAATGGATTTTACGAGAGTTGCTTTCCAACATACTGTTGTGATTTTCCTCTTGAACTGCTTGTGTCTATACTTTTTACTACATTTAAGACATGATTATTAAATATATTTGCTGCTTGTGACTCATCATTCATGGCCCTTGCATTCAGTTCAGTAGTAATGTTGTCCTGTTCTGTGGCTAGTTTTCCTGCCTCTCATTCACTACATTCCACATAACTTTAAGTCTGTAGTCAGAATTATTGATTTCTGACATTACAAGCATGTGATTTTCCTCTTGAACTGCTTGTGTCTATACTTTTTACTACATTTAAGACATGATTATTAAATATATTTGCTGCTTGTGACTCATCATTCATGGCCCTTGCATTCAGTTCAGTAGTAATGTTATCCTGTTCTGTGGCTAGTTTTCCTGCCTCTCATTCACTACATTGCATATAACTTTAAGTCTGTAGTCAGAATTATTGATTTCTGACATTACAAGCATGTTTCTCAATTTTTTAATAATTTTTCTGAGTAATTTTCTATAGCAAAATTGCTATATATTCTTTTTTTCCTTTTATTCCTCAGTAGTATATTAAAATGAGAAAGTAATGTTGATGGAGTTGTGTGGGAGACAAGAAATGATTACTAGACAACACAGGTGTGTACAGTATTTTTGGTGTAAGAAATACAGATATACATGCACACAGATATTGCATGACTTCTTGACCTTGAAATCATTTCTTTAACATTATGTCAGGGGTATGCTTCTGTAGACAATCATCTTGGCTTTCACAGAAACAATTTAACTTGACACAATCATACAGAAACCCTCTCAGGGGATGCTGCCTTTACCCCTACCCCTGTTGTGGTTGGCAGGAGAGCCACCACAGGGTTACTAAAGGAGGCCGAAATGCACGCGTCTCAGCTCACGCAGGCTGGCGTGAGGTCTGGAACATGACAAGGGAATTAGAATTGAGAAAAACAGACATAGCTGGTGGAATACTTAACTTTAATCCATTAATGGTGAACGTCACTCTTGCCGATACATGATTTACAATATCAATAGAAACTGATAATGGTGTCTTGCTAGGTCGTAGCAAATGACGTAGCTGAAGGCTATGCTACACTATCGTCTCGGCAAATGAGAGCGTATTATGTCAGTGAACCATCGCTAGCAAAGTCGGCTGTACAACTGGGCGAGTGCTAGGAAGTCTCTCTAGACCTGTCGTGTGGCGGCACTAGGTCTGCAATCACTGATAGTGGCTACACGCGGGTCCGACGTATACTAACGGACCCGCGGTCGATTTAAAGGCTACCACCTAGCAAGTGTGGTGTCTGGCGGTGACACCACAACCCCACACAATAGGGGATTGGGGATTCTATAGGCTAGGTCATCAACCACTCTAGGGGGAGCTAACTCTGAAATGAAAGCTTGGTCCTCCAGGTTGAGGGTTGAGTGCAGCGTTGATGCCCCTGCCTTTTAAAATATATATTACTACTAATAATTCAACAAGGAATGCCGGACTGTCACTATGAAGAGAAACTGTGTTAGGAAATAGGAATATGTAATTGTAATTCACAGTAGTGAAATATGCAGCTAAATTTTAGACAACTGAAATATGGACATGAAAATAGTAACAAATGTGCAACTTCATTTTTATTGATCTCCAGCAATATAAACATGTGCATCAATGTATAAACACCAGAGGATGGGCACAAGCCTGAAACCAGTTGTGTGACAAATAAATAATCTTTTATTGTGACTGGTAGTGGAAATTTATCAACTTTCTATAAAGGAACAGTCATGGAGTTCAACAGCATCCACTATGGATAAAATTCACTTGATTTAGTATTTATTGTTATAAGTTTACTGGAGGGGATGTGGGGTATAAAGCACACTATCACTTTGTTCCATTATCTTGGATTTTTAATACTTCACTTGAAAGAGGAGGGAAGTGAGCTTATAATGCACACAATTGGTCTGTTTGTAAATAATGTAGCTTGACACCATTGTTTCCTTGAAACAAAAGATATCTTTGGCTTTCGAGGAAATAATGAGGCATTTAAGTTGAATGTCTTTGACTTTCAAGGAAATAATGAATGCCTTTGACCTTAGAGTGGATAGTTGTGTAATATTTTACTATGCATATAGCACACCATTTAAATGCTATGCTATGATTTGTTATAAAAAGAGGAGATGTCACACACAATTGATCTGTTTCCATATAAGGAGGCCAGAATTGACATAGATATACTACTCACACAGTATTCTTAAGTGTCAGCCAGTGAGTGCCTGCCACCATCCTTTGGGTTTAATGTTTAACATTTTATCACCATGCATTATTTGTTTCTAAAAATAAAAAAAAATACGCTCTTGCCACAAAATGGAACTGGTAGATGTTAATATGAGTGTTGAAAAGCAGCACAAACACTTTTCAGGCATTGCATACAACACACTGCACTGAGAAAGCTGTGTTTGCCTTGTAGGGTCTAATGCAAACTATTATATGGCTGACTACAGTTTTCATTATTAAGCATAGAAATCAATTACACAGACTCAAAGTGTTGGTATACTTGTATAAAATAATGTATTATGAGGCACTGACTACAGAGAATGCATAAGCATATTGTGAGCCAAAATCTACATTGTCTGTTAAAATCACTGACTCACTCATCTCAGCATGTTGTTGAGCGGTCAACACATAGGCCAACAGCATCTAAGGCATGGACAATAGTTGCAGATAATCGTAGTGGTATGCTGTAATCCACCAAGTATTAGAAGAACATTATTGCCTTTCATCACTTGATGTCTGTTGAGTCCCATCACCACTCTTGTGATGAACCAGTATGCACACATATTAAGAACACCAGTGGAAGCTGTTAACATAGTGTCACCTATGGACAGCTGCGAGTTGACATCATTACCAAAGGTAAGCATATTCAGTTCCTAAAGGTTGAAATAAGCAAAGAATGCGGTTTTCTGCTATCAGTACTGGGAGTTTTGGCAGCAAAATTTATTCCAGTCTGAACTCTGATAGCAGCAACATCATCAACTGTACAGACAGCATCAGTACAGATAAAATGGTATAGTGGAAATGGTGATGATGATGATGAATGTTCACCAGTGGCTAGTAAGCATTTCTGATCTGACTCTAGTGATCCTACAGGTATGTATTTAAGATTAATGTTTTACCATGTTTGCATGTGTACATTATACCTGCAATCTGAATTAATTTCTTCTTAACCTTAATCACACACAGTTGATATGCCTGAGAAATGTTGAGTATTGCTTTCATCTACAATATGATGTAGGCTGAAGCAATGAGTTAAAATCTGTACCAATGCCTTTCCTCATGATGGGCTGAGACATGAATCAGAACTTGTATTGGTGAGGGAGACATACTAGGGTATTCTGTGCAGCTGTGATAGCCGTAGTGCCAATGTTGTGCGCATCTGCATGGCAAGCAGGAGACTCAGGTTCGAATCCCACTACTGGTACAAATTTTAATTCATTGTTTCAGCCTACTTCATTATCTTCTTCTGCTGCAGATGTAATGGATGTGTGCAGGTTCAGTCATGCATCTGCAACAACTACACAATGACCTTACAAGATGATGATAGATACGTCAACCCCATCTAGTTTGTCAATACTGTTCACTGCATCTCCAAACACCATCATAGCCTGGTCTGTCATCATCAGTGTGGTACAGGCGGATGACATCAGCTCATTTGCTGAAGCAGCCATGCTCTCCACGCTCTGGAACATCTTGCAATCATGGTTTCTAGGTGCTCACAATGATGAATATTGATCCAAGGATATTACAAGACAAGGTGGCAAATAATGATGTGATGAGAGGCTCGAGGACTTATACAGATGCCACTAATTTTGAACATAAGTAGATCTACTATAGATTTCTGCATATATCTTTCATGCATGATATTGTCTCTCTCTTTGCAGATAAGGTGGAGGCTATATGGGGATACAAGCTTGTGCCTGAACTACCCCGCCACATGACACAACAATGATGAGTATGCTGTTGCACCTGCAATCACCACCATAGCCTGATCACTTGTCATCGATGTGGTACAGGCAGCTACAGTTACCAGACACTGTTTTTGACAAATTCTTCCATTTTTTGGCCCAGATTTTTTCCTCTGTTTATTTTTCACTTAGAATAATTATCTTTTTTTTAAAAATATCCAGTTTACTATGAATTATATTTTAAGGGATAAACATACTAGTCTTAAAACTTATCTTCTTCAAAAATTTATAATTTCTATGGTTGTGTTGAATTCCTCAAATTTTGGCAATACTTGAGCTTCCAAATCAAAGCAACAACCAATGATACAAATTTACATTGCTTTCTGCAGGCTTCCCACCTGACAAGTTGTCACTCCTGTTTTTATTTTACAAACTCTGGCAGTCCTACTGGCTGATAACTCCAGCTCATGTTCCATGTTCCCTGCACCCTGTAACATTTCACAATTGTCATACACTTTCTTGGCATAGGACATCATTTCACTGTCATTCTGTACCTAGAAACAGTATTAGTCATGCCTGCTCTGTTACAGATCCTCAGGTAACTCCTGCAGCTACATTGGATTACTCTGTGATTGCTAACACTTTTGGAGACAAGATCTCCCAAGCTTACATTGACAACATTAATGTAAGGTATCAAGAGTCTAGGACTTTCCTTAACGTTTGTCAAGCCTTTTTGGAAAGGGGCTCCCCACATTTGTTAGTGACCCACAGTGAACTAATACAACCCCCCTCCCTTCCCCCCTCCCCTGGGGCAGTGATGCTGGTGAGGAGAAAAACTTTGTTCAAATTCAGGAAACTAATGGTGTGATATCATGGAGCAAGTCAATTGCAGAGTGGTTTGAAACTTTACCCAGGAGCATCATTTGGGCCATTTTTATGAAATGCAAGAAAAATGGTCTGGTAAGGTGCTCAGTCAAATATTCTGTTTTCATATACAGCGTGATTCTTTCCACCATGTACAAACTGCGTCTGGAAACGCATGGTTTTGATGCTGGAGACCATTTATTCAATCACACATTCTTAAGAGTTTATGGTGTAATACATACTGTACCATCAAGCCATAGTTACAGTATGTATTGAAAATGGTTTCCACATTCCTCAATGAATGCATGTATGCACTGTGGCATGTTCTGTCTCACACACTCACATCAGCCAGGCTGTATCTGAACAGTGTCAAAGGCAGCATGAATGTGCTGTTGCAGTGTCTTCACATCTGAAATGGGCTCTGCATAAACAGTACGTATGAGATGGCCTCATAACCAGCAATTGCATGTGTTGAGATCTAGTGAATAAAATGCAATTGGACACCCTCATCTGATCCGTTGACCCGGGAAGACACGATTGAGATGTCTCCAGACATTAACGGATATGTGGGCTGGAGCACAATTATGTAGCAGCCACCCTTTGAATCATCAATAGCACTTCTTCCAGCAGGGAAAGCAAAGTCACCCACAAGAAACTCCGATAGTTCCAGCCTGTCAGGTGATGTGAAAGAAAGACTAGTCCCAAAATACTACTGCCAATTATCTCGGGACGCACATTCCGGCTGCACCGATGCTTATGATTCGCTTTCCCCATACTACGGGGCTTCTGCACACTAGCCCACAAATGACTGTTATGTAAGTTGAACGTACCCCTCCACATAAAGGTGACTTCATCTGTTAATAGGATGGATGATACAAATCCCGGAATCATGGTTGCCTGGTGGAGAAATCAGTGACAAAACTGCTCTGAGTGTGGAAAGTCTGTCGCTAGTAAGCCCTGCATACACTGTAAGTGACAAAGATAGTAACAATTGTCATGGAGAATAAATAAACACCATGTTAGCAAGCTCTCAATTAGAATACAGAATCATTTTGTACAACCGTATCACATCCACTACAAGGTGAGTCAACAAGAGATGAGAATCGGACACAACATTACCAATTATTAAGGCAGGAGAGGGCACTAGGGCATGATGTATGAGTAACAGTACCACACTCTACGAGGAAACCTTACATACTGTAACTGTGACTGCATGCTTCAGCATGTATGAGGCTGCAGTCTCTGTAACAATGTATGACTGAATAAATGGTCTCTAGCATGAAACCATACATTTCTGGACATAAATTCTATAGAGCTTTCTTGTTCCATATCCTTTCATCGATCAGTATCTAAAGTTTGTACACGGTGGAAAAAATCACCCTGTATACTCATATGTCTTTCGCCCACTTATTGGTGGATGGGGGTTTGTTTCATTCCCATTCAAAAAGATACTGCTGCTGAAAAGCATTTATTAATCTCCAGAATACTTCTAATGGAATGGATTTTGGTTTGTATAGTAGCTTCTGTCTTGTGATAGGAATTACCCAATAAATACAGTGCTTTTGGATACATACCTAACATCTAATGTCTGTGGGCTTTATAACTTTAAAAACATGTCATTCCCTTAAAGCTCATAGACCAACCAAAATTTGAGAAGCAAAATCAAGTTTACAGTCTGGATGTGGATAATAGCAAGCTAGAAGATGACTAAGAGCACACTGTACAGAAATAGGTAAAGCATAAAGTAGTTGGATTCCTCTACTTTTCAAAATTAGGTGGTCAGCAAATGAAAGACATAGATTAGCTGCTATACTCTGTCTGAGGGCAAGAAGCAGCATTGCTCGTGGATGGAAGGCATGTTCCACGTTCTTTCTTTCCAGTGAATACAAAAATAATAATAATAATAATAATAATAATAATAATAATAATAATAATAATAATAATAATTAGATTGAGACTCAAGAAATACATCTCATTGACTGCTACAGACAGCAACCAGTACTTGTGGAAATGACAATTGAGGATAGAAACACCTTAAAGTTTGAAAATGCTCACCACCACAGGCGATGTCCCTGTGTGCTGACTGTGATTGTTTCCTGGCTCCTGTGGCTCACTGTGAAGGTGACCTCAATGCCTCTCATACTACATTCACAGACTTGCAAGTACCATATGCAGCAGTGATCACTCTGTATGCTTGTATGATTCTTACCTCAACAAATTTGAATCATATGTTGGGGATAATCCAACAAAATGATTGATCTCTGAGCTCAGAAACCGTACATGGATAGTTGCAGGAATTATGACAACTATTTTCCAATGACCAATTTGCAAGAGAATATACTCACAATGCATGCATCTTAAAATACCAACAGCCACAACACAGACCCATATTCTTTCATTTGAGTGGGTATGATGCTCACTTCCTTCTTGAGCATTTGGGTGATACAGGTGGCTCCCAAAGGTGTGCTGAGTGTGTGATCATGTGGCTTCCAAAGCTCTTATGATAAAGGATTACAAAAGGTACCTGCTTAATGGTGTTTGTCCCACTCCACCAGGTAGTCTTTCGATCACAAGTCCCTGTCTTACAAATTGCACTGCAGCTGAAAGTCAGACTGTCATGTCTTGATGACAAATGGTTCATCTTTAGGGACAGGATATGGACCCCCCCTATACTCACACTATTTATTTAGTGATTGATTGTGTGGCTTTGTATTTACCTGTAAATAGTGAACAAGTATATCTGTATGTGAGTGTGTGAAATATCTGGAAGAACTGCTTGACATAGTTTTGTGCGAGTATGTGTGAATGACTGCACAGTATGTGTACTTGTAAACATTTATATAGTTGTGTGTGTGAGTTTTCGTTACCTGCTAGTACTATTTCCATTACCCATATTTTGTATATAGAAAAAATGATCAGAAAAATTGATTAAAATGAAAATATTGTATATAGGGACTGAAAAGTATTGTAAAAATGTTATTGTTAACAAACTGTATGACAGAAGTTGTTAATAAATCACAAATTATTTTGCTAAACATTTTTATTCTTTCCTTACCCTTTCCCTAAAAAAAGCAAATTATTGTTTATAACAAACTGCATCCTCTCTCTATGGTGTCAAGCTCAAGAATGAAGCTACTCACTCAAGTGCTCTGGTTATGAAAGCAGGAGAAGAAGAGGAAGAGGAAGAGGAAGAAGAGGAGGAGGAGGAGGGTGAGGGGGAGGGGAGGGTGAGAGGGATTTTGGCTCCCACTGGTCCAGAGATGACTTGACCTTTTCTGGAAGTCCTTATCAGGGGATTGAACTGGTTCAATGTCATACATCAGGTAATTGGGGTGTGACATTGATTATAACTGGTGGAATTGCCTCCTATATAACCTGATATCCCCTCTAAAGGTAAAATGTAACCTTACACTGGAAGTCCTGATCAGGTATATGGACAGACTTTGGTGGTAGGGGGTTGGGGTGACCATGAATTTGCGCTAGTATGACCAAGGTTAAGTGTAAAATGAAACCAGAAGTCCTTATCAAGTGTGTGGACAGGCCTATGGGGGACGAGGAGGGATGTGTGGGCAGGATGTGTAGCCTGATACCCATGGTCAAGATCATCTAGTATGCCCAATTGCCTCATGTGTAACCTAACACCCCTCTCAAGGTCATCTGTAGCTAGTACTCCCAAGGTAAAGTCTAATGTGACACCGAAGTGACATGACCCCACACATATCTGGCAGAGTATGGCCATGCAAGCATATAGATAGCGGGTTTGCTGTTCATTTCAGTTGTTTTGGCTAACATTCAGGAAAATCAGTCTTTTTTAGTGAGGAGTTTTTCAGTCTTGTCTTATTAAACTTCCTGTGCTTTGCTGGTTTCCTCTGTGGACTCACTCACAAACTGTGTTAGTCCTGAGGTGGGCAGAAGGTAATCTCAGCCTATGGGGGGGGGGGGGGGGGGGGGGGGGGGGGGGTAAGGGCACTTTTTCTTGTCTGATATGAAGTCTTCAGACAAGTGATTGAAAAGTATAATACATGAAACACAGCTTGCTGTTTTCCAGAATTTCTTCCCGTGAACAAGACTATTTTCACACTACTTTACACTCAGAAAGCTAGCTGATAAGTTTGGAAATTGTCATATGTAAAATATAAACTCTTTTGGTTAAATGTTCTTTGGGATAAAGGGAGTCATGCCCCCACCCCCCATTTTGGATCTGTGCCTGACACTGTCAGTTAATTAACACCATGAAGAAAACTGAAATAAAAAAAATCTGTGTTGCTCAACACTTCAGTTCTGTCCTTTCCAAATGTGATATAGTTCTAAAGACTAATTTCAGATGTTCTGTTAAATGAAGCCACATTTCTGGATGTTGCTCAACAAGTAACATTATTATGGATCCACAGAACATGTGACACAGTATAAAAATCTACCCAAGTGAATGGTAATAAAAGCCATCACTACTACTGGAACCGCAGAAAGATACTGGCAGCAGAACAGGCCACTGATTAAAATGCGCTTTTCATTCTGTTGCAATGCTTTCTTGATCTTGGTGACACCTATGAAATTGCTTACTACTTCAGTACAAGGCCAATCAGAAATGGATAGTCACACCATAACTTTGTGTTAGGTCACTCTTAAAACAAGCATTAAAACTTATAAAGAAACATCTGAAGTTAGAGAGCAACAACTAATACCTACTCTTTACAGTTAACAATGTGTATATGTATATTGTGATGTAATTACAGAATATTTCTGAACAACTGAATTAGACGTGTATATGTAGAAGACGTCCCCCGCTTGTGGTCTTGCAGTAGCATTCTCGCTTCCCGAGCACAGGGTCCTGGGTTCAATTCCGGGCAGGGTCAGGGATTTTCACCTCTCCTGAGATGACTGGGTGTTGTTGTATCATCTTCATCATCATCACTCGTTCCCATTATGGCCAGAGGAAGGCAACGGCACACCACCTCCATAAGGGCTTAGCCTAGTGTGGCAGTTTGGGTCCCCTGCATCATTCCCCTATACTCTGTCAAGAAGCATGGGACTTCATTTCCATGTAGAAGCCAGTTGCATCACCTTCTGTCCTGATGGTGGTGGTGGTAAGTCTTCACATTGCCTCTAAGATACACTGACAGTGCTTTGGTTGCCACCCTGATCCATGATCATTCAAGCACTGATGGCAAATCAGGAAATCTGGTAGGATCTGTGTCCTAGATGCCTACACCTGGTTTCATGATGTCATATGCTCAATAGGTGTGAGGTCCACTGGTGGATGGGGAGGAACGAATATTACGCATACTATACTGACACAATTCAAGAGCGATGGAGTGGTTCAGTGCCTTGTGTAAGTCAGAGTTCAGGGTGCTGTAGATGAAGAAGTGCATGTATTTAGTTCCTATATCTTTGACATCAGTCACAGTTGATGATGGCAGAGACATCATAGGTTTAGTGGCACCAACACAAGCTGCAGAGCTGCACAACTTGGACATTGACCGTGCAAATTGCCTGCCTGGGGATCTACAAAGATGGCAGTATTACTGACCACAGATAGGGCACAAGTCAGATCTCTTCAGAGACTTTTGGGCCACCTCAACAGACTGATTTTTACTTCTCATCCTGTTGCACTACCACAGGACTGTGACTCAGTCAGTGATGCTCGATGATAGATTCAGAAACATTCTCTCAGGATACCTGTGACAGCATGGCCTATGCCATGTGGACAACTCTGAACTTGCTCACACTCTTATTTGTGCTCACTGACTACATCCTGTGATAGACACTGAAATTTTGGAACTCAGCTGTCAGTTTTTCCCACTTATTTTCTTGTGAAATTTAATTTTTGCCTCCTTATAGGAGGCAATTCAAGTTTTAGGGATGCCTGATGTCCTTTAAACACTGTAACCATAGACGTGTTTGCTTATTTTTTGTAGGTCACAGCAATGATTGGACATTAGATTCTTGTATCACTAGCTGGTGATGAGAGGTATCAGGCCTTAGTTCACACCATGTAAACATCCCTCCTCGAGAATTCTTACACTAATTGCTTAAATGGTGTGCTGCCTCAGTAAGCAGGATACTTTGCCTTACATAGTTTTTGATATCCGCCACTCGTAAGTCTAGGTGGCTGTCGGTCTTTCCGTGTCTGTCGTAGTCTTTGTACTCTGTGATATGTACTGCAGCAATAGTGACTCCTGTTCTTGACAGGGAGAAGATGGCGCTGGAGAGTATACTTGCTCACTGGTAAGTGTAGTTGTTCTCCAGCACTGGATGATGAAGGATTTGCTTCCCATCTATCATCTGTTACAGTCTTCAATACTGAACAGTGACCCTCGATCTCAACATATTGTTGCCTCGGACACTGTAGGCAGCTATTTTCCTTGAACTGGTGTAATCATGCTACAAGAAGAGTTTTCAAGTAGGAACTTGCTGTATATGCAGGGTAAAAGAATATCTTACAATTTGTAAACTTATTTTTTAGCACTTATTTGGAGTATGAAGGAGACAGAGGAGTTCGGACTGCTAGTGTTTCATAACAGCCCACTTGGTTCAGGGGTTCAGTGTTTAAGCTGGAGACTACGGGTCAAAAGGTTTCGGGTTTGATCCCGTTAGACCCAGGATTTTTATCTATGACTTCTTTTCTCTCTGCCAATGTTTGTTAATGAGGAAAATTCTGTATTGCACTGTAACAGTTTTACTATAGCTTGACATATTTTTTCCCCACAATTACCAAATATGGCACAATACTGTTCGAGATGACAGAAATATTCACCTTTAACTTTTACACAGAACGCATAGACAAAGTGGGGTGAGTATGAGGAAGATGAGACATGAAGCCTGTCATTGGTGCGAAACCTGATAGGCAGTGTCAAAGAGATATGCTGCGTGCATGGAAATTTCACCTTTATGTGGTGCAATGAATGGCAGCCACCTTTACTTTCGAGACTAGTATCCATCCAATAAGTGTAGCCTTGGTGTACAAGCTGAACTAGCTTGTGATTCTGGAGAGAATCTTCAAAACAGCAGCAGATGGTGGTGGTGTGCATGGAAGCCAGGTGCCACGTCCTTCTTGTCAGAGAATCCCTGCTGGCTGCAATGAGTGTCCTGTCTCTCATCCATACACAATGACGAGCCTTCGTGTCTGGCAACCTGCTGGCTTTTCAGACAAAGGACCCACCTCTCACCTCTCTTCCACCACTCTCTGCCCCATCGAGAAACAATGTCACTGGTTGTGTTTCACCCTACTTAGTTTCATTAATACTTATACGCTTGTGTGGTTTGGATTAGCACAAAAATTTAGTATTCAATTTCTTTACTTTAAATAAAACATATAGCCTTTTTTAGTAATAAATCTTATGCAGTAATAAATAATAATAATAACATTACATATTGTATACAAATGTTGCACTGAGGCCCTCTGGAGCACCCCTCTCAGCTCGACACCCCAAGTGGCCATTTGTGTAGCTCGTGCTTAAACTGATGCTGTTTGGGCCACCATCGTCTCGTAAAACGACCCCTATAGCTTCTGACCTGCAGGAGGCACACTTTTATTAACTGATCCTAATGCTGTATTATGGTTCAGGACTGGATTTATCATGTCTTTTTTTAAAAATACATAATTCATTAAAGATATTTGAATCTGTGATTTATGCCCAAGTTATTGTAAACTTGAATCTGTGATTTATCCCCAGGTTATTGTAAATGACTACTTCTGTCCCCATTGCCAACCTTCCGTAAACATCCTCTCCCTTAAAACCCACATCCTTTCGTCTTTCCCTCTCCTTCCCTCTTTCCTGATGAAGCAACCATGGGTTGCGAAAGCTTGAATTTTGTGTGTGTGTTTGTGTTTGTTAGTGTCTCTATCAACATACCAACGCTTTCATTTGGTAAGTTACATCATCTTAGTTTTTAGATATAATCAGAAACTTTTATTTTTAGTTTTGTTCATGTATACTTGGACTCAGATTTTTCCATGAAGTCAAGCGTGATCTTTGTGTTGTTGACCCAAGCATTGTCTTCAGAGCTCACATTAGTGTGGAGTAGTGGTATGAATGTAGGAAGCTATACTTCATGACAAGTCACTTTCATCTGCTATGATCAAATGTGTGGAAGAGTGAGGGAGGCTAAAAAGAGTGGAAGTCAAGGCGGTTGTGGCCCAGCCTGTTGCCAGAGGCAGAAAGCTTTTTGTTCATCTTATAAAACCCTTGCTTAGTTGGAACTGGCTACACAAAATGTGCTTTTCTGTTGTCAATAACTTGTGCTTTGACTCTGAAAATGTTATAATATTTAATCTGACACGGTACTATAACCAAAATAAAGAGAAAAGTTGCAAAATTGTTTTGATTGGATGGAAAACACAGTTTTTGTGACAACTAGTGCTTGGCGTATTGTAGACCCGATTTAAATATCCAAAATGTAGGCAAATGTTACTGTGCTATGGATCAAAGTCCATGTTAAACCATAGATCCCTTTATAAATGACTGGGTAACTCAGTTCAAAGGCCAAAGGAAGACATGGGGATACCAACTCCACTAGGACCATGTCTAGCAAAGCAGTGTGTTGTTCAAACCAACTTCTGCATTGATAGTGCCAACATAAATGATTAACCAGTACTGCAGTAACACAGTATTAACCACTACTAAATGCACTACTGTATTTCATTTCACTGTGACATGTCCAGGTTGGCTGCACTACAAGAAGTGATAAGGCTCTTTTTGATCTTGACCTATTGTGGGTGCTAACGATGAGGTGTTTTTGAAAATAGTAGCTCACTATCCCCAGTGAAGAGAGTTGCTTGTTACAAAGCACAAAACCCATGTATAGTCTCTGTGGTATATAATGTTGACTGGGCCTGACCTGCCCCAACCCTCCCCTTACTATCCAATAATTTTTAACCTACACTGGTCTGTAAAATCTGTACAAAGCATGAGGCCTCTCTGTTTTCAGTTCCATTCTCTCATCTCTTTATTAGAGCTCAAAAAAGTTTACAGACTGTACTTATACCAGATATTAAACTATTTTTACTAATTTTACATAGTTATAGTACATTTTGCAACTGTAGGAGTCATACATGCTCGGAAAACTGAAAATAAAATTTATATCAAATCAGAAATCAGCATTATGTATGAATACAGCTGATTTGTTGTAACTGTAGAAGCTGAAAGTTGCTTTATAATTCAAGTTACCCTCAGTGCTGTATTTGCTGTGAATAGTTACTCTTATGATGCAGGTGTTCGCCATTATCGACAGGAAACCAATTATGGACAGATGCCCAGAAGATGTGAAAGAACCACTCGATTTTTTACCATCGGTCTCTTTTAGCAACGTTCGCTTCAGCTACCCTTCAAAACCAGAAGCTGAGGTTAGTATTAATCCACTACATTTTATGTTTAAGTTTTCTCAGTCATATCTTCTATAAACAACACACAATGTTACACCATTGCTTAATAAGGATAAGGGAAATATAAAAATTAAAGATACAGTTTTGACGTCCTGTTATGTTGCAATTTGTTAAAGGTTCTTTCTTCTGCTACGTTCATGTTCGGGTAATCCTTCAGTGAATTCCCCCCCAACACTGAGTGTTCCCGCTTAATGATAACATCATGTCACTCAAATAAACTTGTAAATATTTTAGCATTATTGTATTAAAGATTCAGCACAATCAGTAGTACAGACCCATCAGATTATCTGTCGAGCATAGTAGTACCCGCCACTTTCGTAAAAAAGAGAGTCAGGTATATTACAAAATAATGTGGCAAGATGGCGTCAGGCTAAATTTACACTGCCCGCGGTGCGATGCCGAGCCGAGCCGAGCGGAGCGATGACGCGCTGAAATCGCGTGACAATGGGCAGGCTTGGTTTGACAGTGGCAACAGAGCGGTGCCCGTTTAGGCTGTAGGCAGGGCCGAGCGATGTGATGCGATGCGATGACTCCGCTGTAGTCGTAACCGAGTTTGTTTCGCGCGAGTGTTTGGAGCGATTGCTTGTTTGCACTTGCGTCTGGAGTATGCTTGCTTGTGATGGACGTCGAAAGACTAATCAACAATGTGTGTGAACGCCCTGTGTTGTGGGACCAGAAAAATAAATATTACCACAATAGGAATTTTGTTCATCAAGCATGGAATGAAATAGCTGAAGATTGTGGAACAGACAGTAAGTACAAAAAAGTAAAATAAATAGCTACAAGACTCCAAGAAATAAGTAACACAAACAACTTCGTTTATTTTCTAATTTTAATTGTGTATAGATACTATTACAGTATTTTGATAATGAAATGACGTTCACAGTAGTTACAATATTTGATAATTTCGACATGAAATATATTTGCATTAATGACTGTTGACATAGTTTTTAAAGGCCTCTCTGACACTCCTCGCTCTTCTTGAAGCACTACTGTTTGATCTGTCATTTTGGAAGCATGCTGCTAAAGCACTGTGTTCTGTTATGTCCTGGTCAATAGCCAATTGCCAATTGAAGGGAAATGTTAGGCCCATCTTTATCGATTATTATATTGTGCAAGACGCAGATGCATTGAATAATAATGCGTGCATGTTCTACGGACGTTTCAATTTCCTTTCGGAGAAGATGCCACTTGCTGGCCATAATTCCGAAAGCGCGTTCCACCATCGTTCTAGCCCTCGATAGCCTCCTGTTAAATAACCTCTCTTCCCCAGGCGGTGACAGTCCAGTGAAAGGGCGCATTAAGTTTACCAGTAGTGGAAAGGCTTCATCTCCAACCAACACTAATGGGACTTTTGCTGAAGTACCTGGTAGTTTCGTTCAAAATATTATTGAACAAGTTACTTGCTCTAAATGTGCAACCATCTGATTGCTTGCCATAGCCTCCAATGTCAACTGCTATTAATCTGCAATTAGACTCGGCTACAGCTAGTAAAGCAAGCGAAAAATATTTTTTGTAATTGTAATACATTGTCCCAGAATGAGGGGGACATTTAACTGGAACATGCTTACCATCAGTGGCCCCCACACAATTCGGAAAATTCCAGTTGGCTTACATGTGTTTTGCAGTAGCTTGAAGCAGTGGTATAGTAGGAGAAGGCAGGTGTACAGGGCTCAGAATTTCACATATTGTCTCGCACGTTTCATGCACACATTGTGCGACTGTAGTTAGACCCATCTGAAACGACTGTGACAGAGCATGGAAAGACATCCCAACCGACAAATATTTGAAAAAGAATGAAATGAGCGTAATTGAAGGATATGAAGGATCTTCGTAGGATTTGCAGTTAATGTGCTAAGGACAAAAAATGTATTAAGTATATAGTGTACTTAATTATTTACTTATATTTTCACGTCTACATTTTCAGGCGAGGTACTGAAGAATAAATGGAAGAGCCTACGTGACACTGAACTCAAAAAAACTCGCGCTGTACGATCAGGAGACGAAGGTAGCATGCCGCCTTTCCAATCCAATTGGCTGTAGTACGAGCTATTGACCTTCCTGACTGACATAATTACGCCTCGGAAGGCGTAAAAGAACAGCATCGCAACACGACGACGCACACGACGACCCATTCTCACCAGCTCTTACAGAGAGAGAGAGAGTGTTTCACCTGACGAAACCAACCAAGCCAGCTCTTCAAGACTCTGTAAGTTCAGAGGATAGCGTTTCGATGTCTCCTACCTCACCCATCCGACACACAAACCAAAACAAGAGATCCAAGAATTAGACAAACTCTGAGTTGTTAAATATAGAGAAGCAAAAGTTGAAGCTAATTGAGCATCAAATGTCGAAATCAGAAATGCAAGATGACAGCTATCATTTTGTAGTGAGTTTGCTGCCAGAAATGCAAAAACTATCACCAGTAGCTCAGTTGGGAGCCAGGATAAAAATTCAGCAGGTTCTTTTGGAAGAATTGGAACAATCAACCACTTCCACTGCACATTCATTGATGTCACCCTATGCACCTGAAAATCCAGTTGAAATCGTAATTCCTGGAAATCTGAAAAATGAAATAGTCATTTCTGAAATTCAACCTGATGACATTGTTATTTATAGTCACCAAGATTCTGAAAACTTTGATACTTAAGTGAGCGAACTGTGATGTATTTTACTTATTATTTTCAACTAAGTCAAAATTTATTAAAAGAAAGTTTGAATCTATCACAATTTGTAAATTTTTCATAATAAAATGATTGCTATATACTTAATATTGTGTACTTCTCTGATGGTGACCATAACTTTCTCTTCAGGGGTAATAGCCATTCTGAAATTTGTGTTTTGCTTCAGTAATCTATTTGAAACAGACGACACTATATAATCAAATGTCTCTGTACTCATTCTGAAGTAATTCCAAAATTTATCCTCATCCTCTCTCAAGTCACTGTACAAATGATGAAATTCTCCTAAAGCCCTCCTCTCCTTGTTGATTTCATGCACCCATTCACCACTGCGTTGAATTCTCAGAGCACTGTTTTCTAATAAAAACCAATTTACTGGGTAGAGGAAAAACGACATCGTGCCGAGACTGCTCAATAAATGCTAGCCAGATCGCACGTGCGCGCACTGTATCGTGTGCAATGCGAACACTCCATCGCATTGCATTGCTTTGGCCATTATGCCTTGCATTGCATCGCATTGCATCACATCACAGGCAGTGTAAACGTACACTCAGCTGTGGAAGTTTTGAATGTAGAGGTCCACGAAAACTAGATTAGATTAGATTAGTTTTTCGTTCCATAGACCCGTACTGAGGAGATCCTCGTGGATGTGGAACATGTCAATTTTTTTAAAAGCTGAAATAACGATACTAATTGTATGAGTATATATAATACATCATTTGTTTCTATTAAAACATTCGTCAATGGAGTAGAAGGAGTTGGCCACTCGTAAGTCTTTCAGACTCCTTTTAAAACGATCTTTATTTGTAACTAATTTTTTTATGTGTGCTGGCAAATTATTGAAGATAAGTGTTCCTGAGTAGTGGACCCTTTTTGAACTAAAGTAAGTGCTTTTAAGTCCTTGTGCAGATCATTTTTATTCTTAGTATCGTGTGTATGAACTGAGCTGTTTGTTGGAAAAAGAGATATATTATTTAGGACAAATTTCATTAAGGAGTAAATATACTGAGAGGCAGTAGTTAGTATCCCAGTTCTTTGAAGAGGTTTCTACAGGACGTCCATGAATTTACTCCACAAATAATACATATTACACGCTTTTGGACTCTGAAAACTTTTGGTTGACTTGTAGAGTTACCCAAAAATATTATACCATATGACATTATGGAATGCAAATAGGCAACGTATGCAAGCTCTTTCATTTTTATGTCGCCTATGGGTGCTAACACTCGAATTACAAATACAGATTTGTTAAGGCGTTTCTGCAGTTCTGTGGTGTGCTCATCCTAACTGAATTTACTATCAAGTTGCAATCCCGGGAATTTAAGACTGTCAACCTCTTCTATCTGCTCTTCTTCATACTTTATGCGTATGCTGGGTGGAAACTTCTTACAGGTTCTGAATTGCATGTAGTGAGTCTTTTCGAAGTTTAATGTCAGTGAGTTGGCTTTAAACCATTTATTAATATCCATGAAAATACCATTAGTAGATCTTTCTAGAACTACACTCGACATGCTATTTATTGCAATACTTGTGTCATCTGCAAACAAAACGAACTCTGCTTCTGGCAGTGTAACTGATGAGAGATCATTAATGTACACAAGAAAAATCAGTGGCCCTAAGATGGATCCTTGTGGGACACCACATGTAATTTCTTCCCATTCTGATGATGACTGATTACTTAATTCACTAGTTCCTTGCACTGACACCCATTGTTTCCTGTTAGCGAGGTATGACTCGAACCATTTGCAGCACTGTCCGTGACACCATAGTATTTTAATTTATTTAAAAGGATGTTGTGGTTCACACAATCAAATGCCTTTGACAAATCATGGAAAATACCTGCTGCTTGTAATTGGTTACTTAATGAATTAGGTGTAAATAGCGTTCTCGATATCAGAACCCTTCAGAAATCCAAACTGTGTTCTTGATAATATGTTAATTGTGGTCAGATGGTTGAGAAGCTGCCTGTACATTAGTTTTTCTAAAATTTTTGAGAATGCTAGAAACAGTGAAATCGGTCTGTAGTTTGATGGTATCTCTTTATCCACTTTCTTGAATAGAGGCTTAACATCTGCATATTTTAGCCAGTCAGGAAATGTCCCAGTTATAACTGACTGGTTACACAAGTAATTTAGAATTGTACTAAACTCACAAGAACATGCCTTAATTAACTTCGTTGATATTTCATCATAACCACTAGAATGCTTTGTTTTTAAAGATTTTATTATGGAAGTTATTTCTTTTGGTGAAGTCAGTGACATATCCATGTGCCTGAAGCTATTTGTAAAGGCTAGTTTCAGATATTCAAGGGCATTATTGATTTGCCACACTATGCCCATCGGTTACTAATGTGTCATCTATCCTTAATGCTATTTGCTCCTGTTCCTTTCTGGTTCTACCAGTCTCCTCCTTCACTATAGCCCATATTGTTTTTATTTTGTTCCCTGACATTGCTATCTTCTTCTCATAGTGATTTGTGTACATGTCTGAATTACTTTTTTTTAAATATTTTACAGTATTCCTTGAGTGTGCTCCCTGCCGCTATTGGATAAGCACCTGCAAGCAGAAAGTCGTATACTCCTACCTCACTTATTTGTTACATAGTTTAATTGTTAATTTCTTTGCGTGTTTTTGGTACTTTCATTGTTTAATTCATAAATTTCTGGCGTATTATAGTATTTGAGAGTTGTAGCATCGCGTTTTAGTACCTGAAAAGTGTAACTTCGCGTAGTCGTTTGTCTTCTGGTATTGTTTTGAACGGCCAGTGTCGGTTGTTCACAGCCAGTGTGCTCCCTGCCGCCGTTGGACAAGCAGCTGCCCGCAGAAAGTCGTATACTCTGAGCTCACTTATTTATTACATAGTTTAATTTTTAATTCCTTTGCGTGTTTTTGGTACTTGCATTGTTTAATTCATAAATTTCGGGCGTATTATAGTATTTGAGAGTTGTAGCATCGCGTTTTAGTACCTGAATAGTGTAAATTCACGTAGTCGTTTGTCTTCTGTTTCGTTTTGAACGGCCAGTGTCGGTTGGTCACAGCCAGTGTGCTCCCTGCCGCCGTTGGATAAACAGCTGCCAGCAGAGAGTCGTATACTCCTATTTATTACATAGTTTAATTCTTAATTTCTTTGTGTGTTTTAGGTACTTACATTGTTTAATTCATAAATTTCTGGCATATTATAGTATTTGAGAATTGTAGCATTGCGTTTTAGTACCTGAATAGTGTATAGTCGCGTAGTCTCCTTCCGCCGCCGAGCAGTGTGTCAGCAGTGCGCAAGTAGCAGCATTACTGCATTTACTAGGCAATCTTGTATTTTAATAACCGTTTAAATTTTGTGTCAATTTGTTTGTGCTCTCTGTAGATTAGTTCAGACGTTCTTTGCACAACAGTTTTTAGCATGGATAGGGACTGCAACTGCTGTGTTTGGATGCAGGCTGAGTTGGCATCCCTTTGCTCCCAGCTTCAGGCAGTGTTGGCTTCGGTCACACAGCTTGAGGCTGTTGCCAATGGGCATTACTGTGGGGGTCTGGATGGGGGTTTGTCGGGGACGGCCAGCTCATCCCACGCATCCCCCAATCGGAATACAACTGTAGCTGCCTGGGATACTTCCCACATTGAGGCTGATCCCTAACCTGTGGTAGAGTGGGAGGTCGTCTCGAGGTGTGGCAGCGGGCGAAAGACATTCTGGAGGGCTGAACGGAAGGCCTCTCCAGTTTGTCTGACGAACCGGTTTCAGGCTCTGTCTCAGGCTGATACTGATCTCGGCCAGACATGGCTGCTTGTCCTGTTCCAGAGGTTGGCCCTCAGTCTGCAAGATCTGGGCGGTCGCAGAGGGTGGGCTTACTTGTAGTTGGGAGCTCCAACGTCAGGCATGTAATGGGGCCCATTAGGGATATGGCAGCAAGGGAGGGGAAGAAAACCAATGTGCACTCCGTGTTCATGCCAGGGGGAGTCATTCCAGATGTGGAAAGGGTCCTTCTGGATGCCATGAAGGGTACAGGGTGCATCCATCTGCAGGTGGTCGCTCATGTCGGCACCAGTGATTTGTGTCGCTATGGATCGGAGGAAATCCTCTCTGGCTTCCAGCGGCTATCTGATTTGGTGAAGACTGCCAGTCTTGCTAGCAGGATGAAAGCAGAGCTCACCATCTGCAGCATCGTCGACAGGACTGACTGTAGAACTTTGATACAGAGCCGAGTGGAGGCTCTGAATCAGAGACTAGGATGGTTCTGCCACCATGTGGGTTGCAGATTCCTCGACTTGCGCCATAGGGTGCTGGGGTTTCGGGTTCCGCTGGATAGGTCAGGAGTCCACTACACGCAACAAACGGCTACACAGGTAGCAGGAGTTGTGTGGTGTGGGCTGGGCAGTTTTTTAGGTTAGATGACCTCAGACAAGTACAGAAAGGGCAACAGCCTCAACGGGTGTGGGGCAAAGTCAGGACATGCGGGGACCAAGCAGCAATCGGTATTGTAATTGTAAACTGTCGAAGCTGCATTGGTAAAGTACCGGAACTTCAAGCGCTGATAAAAAGCACCGAAGCTGAAATCGTTATGGGTACAGAAAGCTGGCTGAAGCCAGAGATAAATTCTGCCGAAATTTTTACAAAGGTACAGGCGGTGTTTAGAAAGGATAGATTGCAAGAAACTTGTGGTGGAGTGTTCGTCGCTGTTAGTAGTAGTTTATTCTGTAGTGAAGTAGAAGTGGATAGTTCCTGTGAATTATTATGGGTGGTGGTTACACTCAACAACCGAGCAAGGTTAATAATTGGCTCCTTTTACCGACCTCCCGACTCAGAAACATTAGTGGCAGAACAACTGAGAGAAAATTTGGAATACATTTCACATAAATTTTCTCAGCATGTTATAATAGTCTTAGGTGGAGATTTCAATTTACCAGATATAGACTGGGACACTAAGATGTTTAGGACGGGTGGTAGGGACAGAGCATCGAGTGACATTATACTGAGTGCACTATCCGAAAATTACCTCGAGCAATTAAACAGAGAACCGACTCGTGGAGATAACATCTTGGACCTACTGATAACAAACAGACCCGAACTTTTCGACTCTGTATGTGCAGAACAGGGAATCAGTGATCATAAGGCCGTAGCAGCATCCCTGAATATGGAAGTTAATAGGAATACAAAAAGAAAGGAAGGAAGATTTATCAGTTTAGCAAGAGTAATAGGAGGCAGATTTCAGACTACCTAACAGATCAAAACGAAAATTTCTGTTTCGACACTGACAATGTTGAGTGTTTATGGAAAAAGTTCAAGGCAATTGTATAATGCGTTTTAGACAGGTACATGCCGAGTAAAACTGTGAGGGATGGGAAAATCCCATCGTGGTACAACAACAATAGAAAAGCAACTGGAATCACTCAACAGAGAGAAGTCCACTGGACCTGACGGGATACCAATTTGATTCTACACAGAGTACGCGAAAGAACTTGCCCCCCTTCTAACAGCCGTGTACCGCAAGTCTCTAGAGGAACGGAATGATTGGAAAAGAGCACAGGTAGCCCCAGTCTTCAAGAAGGGTCGTCGAACATATGCGCAAAACTATAGACCTATATCTCTGACGTCGATCTGTTGTAGAATTTTAGAACATGTTTTTTGCTTGTGTATCATGTCGTTTTTGGAAACCCAGAATCTACTCTGTAGGAATCAACATGGATTCCGGAAACAGCGATCGTGTGAGACCCAACTCGCTTTATTTGTTCATGAGACCCAGAAAATATTAGATACAGGCTCCCAGGTAGATGCTATTTTCCTAGGCTTCCGGAAGGCATTCGACACAGTTCCGCACTGTCACCTGATAAACAAAATAAGAGCCTACGGAATATCAGACCAGCTGTGTGGCTGGATTCAAGAGTTTTTAGCAAACAGAACACAGCATGTTGTTCTCGATGGAGAGACGTCTGCAGATGTTAAAGTAACCTCTGGTGTGCCACAGGGGAGTGTTATGGGACCATTGCTTTTCACAATATATATATAAATGACGTAGTAGATAGTGTCAGAAGATCCATGCAGCTTTTCGTGGATGATGCTGTAGTATACAGAGAAGCTGCAGCATTAGAAAATTGTAGCGAAATGCAGGAAGACCTGCAGCGGATAGGCACTTGGTGCAGGGAGTGGCAACTGACCCTTAACATAGACAAATGTAATGTATTCCAAATACATATAAAGAATGATCCTTTATTGTACGATTATATGATAGCGGAACAAACACTGGTAGCAGTTACTTCTGTAAAATATCTGGTAGTATGCATGCGGCACGATTTGAAGTGTAATGATCATATACATTAATTGTTGGAAGGCGGGTACCAGGTTGAGATTCATTGGGAGAGTCCTTAGAAAATGTAGTCCGTCAACAAAGGAGTTGGCTTACAAAACACTCGGTCGACCTATACTTGAGCATTGCTCATCAGTGTGGGATCCATACCAGATCGGGTTGACGGAGGAGATAGAGAAGATCCAAAGAAGAGCGGCGCATTTCGTCACAGGGTTGTTTGGTAACCGTGATAGCGTTACGGAGATGTTTAGCAAACTCAAGTGGCAGACTCTGCAAGCGAGGCGCTCCGCATCGCTGTGTAGCTTGCTGTCCAGGTTTCGAGAGGGTGCGTTAATGGATGAGGTACCCAATATATTGCTTCCCCCTACTTATACCTCCCGAGGAGATCACGAATATAAAATTAGAGAGATTCGAGCGCTCACGGAGGCTTTCAGACAGTCGTTCTTCCCGCGAACCATACGCGACTGGAACAGAAAAGGGAGGTAATGACAGTGGTACGTAAAGTGCCCTCCGCCACACACCGTTGGGTGGCTTCCGTAGTATAAATGTAGATGTAGATGTAAATGTATTTAGCTAAATCATCAGCATTGGAACTATTCTTGGTTGACAGATACATTTTCGTTTTTGTCTTACAGGAACTCTTTATTCCTTGTGTAATGCATGCTATAAAGCGTCAATATTGCAAAAAGTGCGCGAAAATTGTGAAAAGTGGCTTCGTCTGTGTTCAGTGCAATCAAAAATGTCATTGTCGCTGCGGAAAGATTGACCCCTCAGCAAGAAGTGACGATAACTACGCGACCATTGTGTAACTGTGTACACTGTAAACAAAAAGCAGCGTCCTTTAATGGTCAAGAAACGTGTACTTGGGAGGCAGCAAGGACGATTGATGGTATCAAAAAGGAAAACCTTTTGTATATTACAGTTATTGGACTCTTGCAGGATGAAGTGAAAAAACTACACGTGAAATACGAAATACATCCACGTAAGTCGGACACCCGTTATTCTCGTATTGTGCATGCAGAAAATTTAGTCGTCTTTAACAGAACTGGTAATTCTGAATGATATGCACAGCAATGGCGAGGCAAGACAATGTGCGAAGATGTGTAAACCGGTGCTTCCTCTTCAATACCAGTGAACATGAACAAATTCGCCGCCCTATGTAATAACTACGTCTAAAATGGCAAACAAACTCACTGTGCAAATAACCAAATTGCTCCCAAGCGAAATGCACATTCTCGTTTAAGAAACGTAGGTAGGTGCCTAGTGCAGTGGTTGTAAGTTAAATAAAGAAGGAAAATAGAAATCTTTGGTGATAGCCACAATAAGGGACTAACCCAAGAATTAACTGAAAATAAATCCGACACAATGTAATGTAAAACTTGGTGTACGTTTCCAGGACGTTACTGGACCTGTTGTAAGTAAGAAACACGTTACAAATGATTCAGTTGTGATTTGTGGAAGATCTAACGACATATACTGCAACAATGCAGTCACAATGTTAAAGAATTATCCAAGACTATTACTTTTCTAATCATCGAAAATGCTATTGTAATTAATTATAGCAAGAGACACGATTTACCTGAGTGGCCCTGTGTGAACAAGGAAATTGATAAAATTAATAATAAGATTAAAAGATTTTGTACGAAGTTCTCTAATGTTAAATTAGTTGCTGTAAACATATTTGATAGGTTATATTTCACATGAACAAAAGGGGAAGATCCAAATTAGCACACCCTGTAAATGAACAAATTAGCCTTCAGTCTGACAGTCCAGAAGGATAGATTATGCGATAATCAGTAAACTTGTTACTAACAGTGTTAGTCACAGAAATGTAAAATTTCACTACTCTGATCACTATTGTATGGAACGAAAGGAATAATGTGCTTGTTACTGAAGACAAGCTTTTTTCGCAAGAACCAAGCTGGTCGGAATAATATAGTAGCACAGCAGGTAGGAAACAAGCTCTGAAACTAATGCACATAAATATTCAGTACCTTAGGAATAATCTAGACGTTTTACAAGTTTTTGTGACAGAACATGCCCCCTGTGTCATTGTGATTACTGAAAATGGTCTTAAATCTGAGGAATTAAATTTTGTAAATTAGAGGACTATATTCTCTCTAACAGCTACTGTATACAGCTACATAAAGGTGGTGGGGTGGCTATTTTTGTCCAAGAAACACTAATTACTACTAAAATGTCATTCCTGGATAAACACAACAGTGAAAGAAATGTAGAAATTACTGAAATCACTGTTAAATTGAAATGGGAGGGTAGTAATTATACAAAGCACAAAGTAATAGGAATTTATCACCCATCAAATGCAGATGTATCTCACTTTTTTAATAGTTTCAGATCAGTAATTAGTTTAAGTGGCCCTAGTAATCTTACTATACATGGGGATTTGAATATTAATGCAAACTCTCACAACATGCCTAGCTTGAGGATGACAGATATACTGAATTCATATAACCTTGTAAACATAATAGACACTGATACGAGACTGACAAACTACACCTCCAGAAGGATAGATTATGTGATAATCAGTAAACTTGTTACTAACAGTGTTAGTCACAGAAATATAAAATTTCACTATTCTGACCACTATTGTCAGTGTGTTGAGGACATGAGTGTAAATACAGCAGAAGCAACAAATGTCACTGAACAGTAACGAATCTTGAACAATCACAATACAAGTCACCTTATACATAAACTAACCTGGGAGGAATGGAACTGTGTTTATAAGGTGAAAGGCTCAAACAAGAAATGGGATCAATTCTATGAAACAATTTTGAGACATTTTAATCACAGTTGCCTAGTTAAAAATTTAAAAAGGGCTCTAATACAAAGAAAGAAACCAGAGCTGAAACTACCAAGTAGTTTGATTAAACTCAAGCAGAATGTTCATGACCTCTTCTTTCTTTATAAACCAAAAGAGGATATCATCCTTAAGGAAAAATATTGTAAAGCCAAGAAAGTGTTTAAGGCAGAGCTTTCGAATTTCAGGGAAAATGTGCACAGTGGTACAGTCATTAAATCTGACAATGTGAGTAAAGCATCTTAGAGGCTCATCAGTCAATACCATAAAGCACCATCAAATGTTAATACAAAAGAAATAAGCATATTCCACGAGGAAAAATTAATGGAAGATCCGAGAACAATATGTAACATTTTTAATAAATATTTCATCGCTCTATGTTGCATTCCAACTTAACCTGTTGACCAAAACAGCAAGATAAACATTTACTCACTCCAATATACATACTTTGAATTCAGAACTGTGAGTGAACACGAAATAACTCGAATAATCTGCAAGGTAAACACCAAGCACTCAGCTGGATGGGATGAGATATGTAGTTACAAATTGCCACAAAGAATTAGTTAAACCTATTACCCATCTCATTAACTGCTGTATTAGGGAAAACACCTACACAGACTCATTAAAAATGAGTGCAGTAAAACCAGTATATAAGAAAGGATCTAAAGAACAGGTTAAAAACCTTAGGCCAATATCATTAATCCCCATATTTAGGAAAATCCTAGAATATGTTTTGCTTTCACAACTTGGTGACTACTTCACAACAAATAACCTACTCACTGAAACACAACATGGTTTCAAGAAAATCCACAGCACCATCACAGCAATCTCTGAATTCTTACATAATGTACATAGTGCGCTAGATGAAGGAAATTTGGCAACAGCCATATTCCTTGATGTTACCAAGGCATTTGATTCAGTTAAACATATAACCTACTAATAAAGAAACTTCAGGCATATGGCTTAACAGATTCAGCTCTACTACTACTAACCAACTATTTTACAAATTGGAAGCAGTGCACAAAGCTAATATACCAAATTAATGACCGAGTTGCAATCGCCCAGTCTTTTAATGAAACTGTCAAACAAGGCGTCCCCCAGGGATCTATTCTTGGCCCCTTTATCTTTTTAGTCTATGTGAATGATGTCACCCAGCCACAAAATTCCATAATAGTAAGTTATGAAGATGACACATCTCTATTGCTTTTTTGCAAAAGTACCTGTGAATTTAAATCTTCTGGAAAATATCTTCTGCAACAGATGGAGTAGTAACTATAATTAAGTATTTTCCAGAACAAGAGCTAAAAGTCAATGTTAATAAATCACAATTATTATTATTCAAGACTGTTAACTCTCATCATACCACTGTAAATAATATATATATTGAATTGAGGCAGCAGCCACTAACAACTGCAAATTCGTGGACCTATACGTAGACGAAAACTTGCGGTGGTCAAAGCATATTAACTTTGTGTGTGGAAAGATTAGTAGTGGTTTATATCTGCTCAGTCATCTTGCAAAAATAGTTACAAACCCTAGGAATACTATTGAAACTGTTTAGTATGGAACAATATAACCTTTACTAAATTATGGTATTGAACTTTCAGGCTGTGCCGCTGATACATACCTCAATAGGTTAATGTCGTTGCTGAAGAAAGCAATTAGAATAATTTATGATCTGGGTCGTAATGATTCTGTTAAAGAGATATGAGCACAACATAAGTACCTTCCAGTGTATTCCCTATATTTATATAAGGTATTTTATTTTTTTGTAAATCATCTAAGAGATTTAAGAAGATGCAATGACATAAACGACCACAACGCTAGAAATAAAAATAGTTACTTTAGGCAAAGAATAAAGTTAAGAATAACAGATCACAGCCCATACGTCAGTGGTCAAATTTGGTTTAACAAATTGCCAAATGATTTACATGCCTATGATGGAAATATCTTTAAAATGAACCAAATTATTCCTGTCAAAGAAATGTTTGTACTCTCTGTCTGAACTTTAAGTTGAAAACACGTGATCTTATAATTTGTATTAGAAATATTTTAGTTGTAAACTTACTTCTGAGACACTACATTTCCTTTGTGTGCTTGTATTATAGTCTTGCTAATTTATATCAATTATTTGTTTAATTGTATTTTAAGAACATCTTCATAATTATGTAAACAACCACTGGCGTTTGTTATAGTCATCATTTTTGTTGATTCTATGCTAAAAATTAAATAAATAAAAAATAAATAAAATAAAAAACTTATAATGATAACAAAGGAAGTACAAATCAATAAGAATAAAATGAATAATATATTTAATACTATTAACTGTGCATTAAATCCTAAATATATATTATATGTAAACTACTCGTGCAGTAGCTATTTTTGTATTTTTGAATCGGTTGTAAAGAAACTATTTGGTAAAAAAAAGAAGAAAAAATGATTCTCACACATTATAGCTTCATTCGTCAACTTCATGACAAACGAACTGCCTATCATTCCATTAATGGTCATATTTACTTTGCCATTTTAGGATTAAGTGAACTACTTCAAGAATTTTGGAAAGTTAGAAGTGAAAAACAGAGGTCACTATGAACTTGAGTTTGGTGCATGTTAGGTTTTTTGTTGCCACATATGAAATGCACTCTAACACATTGAACTTTTCTTTAAATTTTGAAGGATATGGCTTTCTATCACCAATATAGAGAAAATGGATCATACGTAAAGCACTTCATCCCAAGCTCGCATGCCAGCGAAGGGCCAGAATGAAATATTCACAAAATTCCTCTATCTCGTAAACGATTTCAGATGCTGAGACAAAATTTTGGAAAATGCCAGTACAGAAAGAGGGAGAGTATTTCACCATATTATTAATATGTGAAATTTCTATATATACCTCGATATTCGAGCGACTCCACTTTTCTTTTCTTTTCATTGAAATGATGTAAAATGTAAGATTCTTCGATACCTGGTGAAACAAGAATTATTGTGTGTTCGTAACAATATTTGTGAACAAATTACATCATAAACTATTGACCTGTCTATACATCAGTTGCTGTTTATTATTATGTCGCAATTTCTATTTAAGTAAATAAATCAGAGCTGTGTTTCCTCTCCCCTCCTACAGTGGTGCATGGTTCAGTGTTGTGAATTTCTTTGCTCCTAAGTGTTCTTTTATTTTTCATGCTTTTACTCTATGAAGTTTTCGTTGTTGCTATGAGTCATCTTTTAGATATATATTTCTAAGAGTGTTGTGTTCTTGCTATAAAATTATATCCTAAGTTCATCCACAACAGGTTATGGGCCCAGGTTTGAATGCTTCAGGCTCTGAGAATTATAGTACTCGTTCATGAGACATTTTTCCATTTACTAGGATATTCGTGAGATGCAAAATTTTTGGAATGGCAGACACAGCACTTCAGTTGAGTAATGATATTAGTCGTATAAACATTCACAAACTGTCAAGTGAAGATCAGTGGAAAACACTGAAATGGCAGATTCAACTTTGTTTAAAGGAACATTTTCTTTATTTGATTATAGATGGTACACGTCAGTGTGATTAGCAGAAGGAGAAGAACCAACCAACGCATTCTGGCGGACAGCTCGTTTCATTGAAACGACACTTGATGAGAAACCTGCTATTCATGTAAGAAAGAAGACCGACTAAAAGAAATTTGGGATACCCTTACGTCAGTATATGAACAATCTTCATTGTAGCAACTTTGTATATTGTTCGATTGTTTCTTTGAAATGTCAAAAGATAAAGTCACATCTATAACAAAACACACGTTGCCATTTGGGAACATTTTCCATGATTTGTGCAGTGAACTGAAGGAAATTAATCCAAATTCAACTTTGCCCTTGCGCTCCTCCACCATCGCATTTTCATAATATTAGGACCCAAACATCAGTTTTACTGGTCGACCTGGTATCATTTTGCGGAACCTGAGCAGATGAAAATGCTTCTTATTGAGAATTTGCGCTCGATTGAGAATTCGATAGCTACACGGGCAGCTGGTGCTTTCTACACAAAATCAAAATCGAATGAACATCATCAAAAACAGAAGAAAATTGCAACAGAGAGGAGTAAATCAAAGAAGGAAGGAAGTTGTACATGTCATTATTGCAAGTAAGCCGGACATATTATCGCAAACTGTAAAAAGTGCATGGTTGCATAAAAAGCAATAGCAACAACTATCTTTTTGTCTCATGCTAATTTTGATTCTAGACTCTGGCACTACACATCACATTTAATCAAATAAACGGCATTTTGCTTCATTCGAAAAGTTTCCAGTTCCACAGTGTGTACGGACAGCTGGCAAAGAAGTTATTGTTGCACATGGGACTGGCAGTATTCATATCGAAATATTCATAAACAAAAGTTGGACACCTGCTTTGCTTGAAAATGTATGGTAGGTACGTGATATCAGACACCAAGTTTTCTCTGTCTGTCAAGCTACTCAGCACAGATATAATGTGACTTGTGATAATAAAAATGTTATCATTCAGCGACGCAGCGAAATTGTCTCAACAGGAAGATTAGTTGGTTCAGTATACATTATGTACATGCGAGTTTGTCCTCCGGATTCAGAAGTAATGATTAACTTAGCAACTTCAGAAGAACAACTACAGTGTTGGTACGAGAAACTCTATCATCAAGATAAACATCATTTACGATATGTGCTCTCTCGTTTCGGTATAACAATAAAGTGCCCTGGTACCACATCATTTTGCAGATGGTAATGGACCTATGTTCATTGACTCTATAAATTGTTTTCATTACTTTGTGATTTTCAAAGGTGATTATTCTCGTTCCTTTCAGATATATTTCATGCCAAATAAATCTGAAGTGGCTAACAGTTCGAAAACATTTTTGAAGGAGCAAAGGTGTTAATATGGTTCAACAGACTTCTGTTGGAGATTGGTGGAAAAAGAAATACAACCGTATTCTTAATTGACAATGCAAGTGCCACTAAATTAGTGAAAAATGCAGAGTTCCACAAACGTTCTATGTGCATCGAAGTATGGTATTATTTTGTTTGGGAACTCTATCAATATGGGGATACCAATGTAGAATAGGTGTGCTCTGAAAACTTGGTGACCTGTAAAATCAAAAAAATTAATGCAATGTGTACCAAGACAGGGGTTCTAACTAATGTGTTTTGACTTCTTATTTTTTGTTTAAAAGTTGTTCAGTGCATCACAGTATGATCTGGAGGAAGTGTTAAAGTAAATAAATCGGAATTGTGTTTCCTCTCCTCTCCTACGGTGGTGCTTGGTTCTGTGTTGTGAATTTCCTTGCTCCTAAGAGTTTCTTTCATTTTCCATGCTTTTACTCTATGAAGTTTTTGTTTTGGTGAAAGAAGCAGATTTCAATGTGGCAACGAGTGAACTGAATGCATTAGTCAAAACTCAAGGAAATTGGAAATCTGGCGAAAATAAAATTTTCGACAGAAGTATTGATTTTGAGTTTTGACTAATACATTCAGTTCACTCGTTGCCATGTTTAAATCTGCTTCTTTCGCAAAAATACTTCTAAGTTTGTAAATATTCGTCACACTGACATTCTATTGCAGTTGAAATTCCCATAGAATCATAAAACAGCAACTGATGTAAAGACCTGTAATAGTTTATGGAAATGTCCATTCTCGGTATAAAAATAAAGTGAAATTTTTCCGTTTATGTTGTTCGAAACCCACAGTAATTCTCGTTTCACAATTTATCGCTGGGGCTTAAATATTACATCATTCCATTGAAAAAAATCTGTATCTTCTTGAATACCATGGTAGATATGGAGATTTTTCATGTTAATTATATGGCGAAGTATTCTTCTCTTTGCATACTATCATTCGCCAAAATCTTGTTTCAATACCTGAAACCGTTTACGAGATACGAGGAATTTTCGTGAATATTTCATTCTGGGTTTTTCACTGGTGCACGAGTTTGGGATGAAGCGGTTTATGTACAATCCAGTTCTTCGAGTCTGGTGAAAAGTTTCACGAAGAATACGATATTTTAGCTATATTTTAAACACAGCAACATATGACCTCACCAAATGCAAATTCATAGCTACCTCTATTTTTCACTGCAAACTTCCCAAAATTCTTGCAGTAGTTTACTTAGTCCTAAAATTCCATAATAAATGTGACCATTAACGAAATGATAGGCAGTTCGTCAAGATGCTGACAAATGAAGCTACAAGATGTTTGAGAATCAAATCTTTCTATCCAATAATTTCTTTACAATTGTGTGAGAAAAATACAGTTCGGCCAGCTTGTGCGCCCTCCAATTCACGGACTCAAGCCAGCGAGCTAGATTCTGCGTCGAATCACGTACTGTGTGAGAGGTTCAACATGCGAGGTAGCCGTCACCCCTACCTGCTAGCTGACAGCAATACTCACCGTCTAGAAAACTTGCACAGAAGCTTACTCCACGTGAAACAGGCTTAAAGTACTACGCTAAGCTGGCAGTCGCACAAACAAATAGGCAGTCTGAGTGACTATCAGGTACTGGAATAATGGAATGTGGTCCTAGGTCTACATGAGAGTATGAACGTAAACGAACTTGAACAAGCACAGTTTTGAGAAGAAGATGATAACAACACAGACAACATACACAATGACTCTTTCAAGTGTCACAAAGTTATTTCCATGTTTAACATTTCCATCAGGAGGTGAATTTTATTTCATTCTATCTGGCCTTTCGCGAAATTATGTACAAACCCTCACTTTCGAGAAAACGTTTGCCAATTGGCATAATGCGTCTCAGCTCTCTAAAACGTTTATGTGTTGTATATAAATAAGTAACTATGAAACAATACCGACATCTAGTTGTAATGCTCCAAATATACGATATAAATCTAGTCAACAATCGAACACACTGACCAAGCACCATTTTAGCAGAGAAGAAGGATTTGGATGGCATCTTTCCTGAGTTGTATTTATTTTTGTAATATGCAAATATAAGTTTGTACTGTTCCAAATATGAGATAAAGACATGGCCAAAGATAATCGTGCCCAAGCTTCCACACACAGAAGTACAACTTCGATATCTCTTTGCAACATAGATATCTGATTGTGAACGATATAGGTGGATTCACACTCCACGGAACGTCACTGTCACCTCCGTCGCGGCAAAAGAATCTCATCTGTAGTTAAAATGGCGGCATTCAGACACGCCGTCAAGGGAACGTCTTCAGCACGTCACCGTCATATCAAGGTTTCTCGGGAAGAATGTTTGGATGGGCTATTGACGGAGTCACATGATATTTCCCTGTTGCTGCCGGAAAGTAGCTCCTTCATATTTGTTTTGTTTAGTTCAACCAAACGGCCCATGTATCTGTACTTTAAGCAAACCATCAGCTTCTACCGTGGTGATATTGAACGTCTAGATCTTGAATTTCTGTTCATAGTTTTTATTTGTATCCTGCTTGAAAACTGTTGCTTAGACATTCTGAAATAGATATAGAACGATCAGTCCTCCTCTTCAGCTCGTTGTAAAGAGTGTGGAACTCTACATAAGAGTCTCGATTTTTTAACATTTTTTTCTAACACAGACTCGTTTGGCTCACTGTTCCTGTCCCTCGTCATCAAGTGCAACAGCAATCATTGCAATCTGCTTTAAACTAAATTTCAGCATTTTATAACAATCTACCATAAACTATGAAATAACGCCACTGGTGAGTATTTTCTGAACGAGCTGTAACATCAAGACATTCTTTCGAAGTTGACATGCCGTGTAGTGTGAATGCTCAGGAATCCCTCTGACCGTCGACGCTAAACCACAAGGCAGTGATGTTCCGACAAGTGTGAATCCACCTTAACCCAATCTTTGCAAGAAAATAAAATTATTTATCAAACTAAGTAAAGGTTTCTACTGCAGGAACACATGGTGTGGTTATCATAAAATGGAAATGTAATTCATGATCTCAAACCGCTACCGAAAATTTGAACTTTACACCTCAACAATATTATTTCTCAAAATAAGTAAAACTTTCAGCTCAATGCACATGTAACATTTCTACTGTATCTTAATTGGTCTCTAACATACTGGCACTACTGATCAAACATCCATGTTAAGCTTCACTGGCTAATGTCCAAATTTCGGTACAAATAATACTTTGGAAGCATAATGGAACCTCATATTAAAACTCTCTGCATCTAAATTTTCTGTTTTACTTGTAAAAAAAAAAAAAAAAAACATGTGGCTCACTTATTGGCACTACCAAAATAAATTAAACGTTAGTCAATGAGCTAAAATTGACCTTTGTACCACACACTAAATTTACCAGAATACATAAAAATTTATTTTGTGACATTACATGACACACACAGTAACTACTGCTGATATCACTTACAGCCTAAAGTGAACGTGTCGATGAGAATTCCCAACAAAACTATGTTATTCCCATGATGTTGGCACTGCCAATATCTTATACTTTCAAAATCAGTTTCCTTTAATTCATCATCATCCCTTATCTTCCAGTGCTTGATTCATTTAGAATAGCATATGATCAGAATGGCTCCCAGCAGCAAATCCTTTGTTGATATGTCAAATGACGTCCGCCCCCGGTAGCTGAGTGGTCAGCGCGACAGACTGTCTATCCTAAGGTCCTGGGTTCGATTCCCAGCTGGGTCAGGGTTTTTCTCCTCTCAGGGACTGGGTGTTGTGTTGTCCTAACCATCATCATCTCATCCCCATCGACACGCAAGTCGCCGAAGTGGCATCAAATCGAAAGACTTGCACCAGGCGAGCGGTCTACTCAACGGGAGGCTCTCGTCACATGCCATTATGTCAAATGACAGTTGTCTGTTCCAGTAACAAAAACTTCTGGGAAAAGGCAGCTGTTGTCACTGATGGTTGCTAACAAATCGCCACAAAAAGCATGTTTCACAGTGTCATCTTCTAACCCAGTCTAGGTTCAATTGGTAATTTAGTAAGGATCTGACCCCATGGAGTAAGCTCATAATTTTTTATCTAAGAGCTTTCAGCTTCAGTTAGAGTATCATCAGGTGGAACTGGAATTCCCCTGTTGAGAAACTGTGCTGTTGTTCCCAAATGCAATAGCTTTATTGACAAAACTTATCTTAGTTTGGCTAAAAGCGCTGTGAATATAAGACAAACATTATAGTAACCCTATGATGGGGCATTAAATTTATCTTTCAGTAAAAAATAGTTGTTATCTGTAACTGTACAGTGGAGACTACGTGACACTTCTCCCCTTGCATCACCATGTTACAGTAAAACTATAACAGTTGTCCCCACATTAGAGCAAAATGTGACAGACCATATTACAACAAAAATGTAACAAAATGTTACAACAAAAATTTAGCATATCCATTCTACACCCAAATGTTCTAGCAAAATTGTTACAAATTGCTCCATGTCACAGCAAAAGTGTAACACAATTACCCTATTTTACATCAAAATTGTTACAAAATGCTTCACACATTACAAATTTGTACCAAAACTGAACTGTAAAAAATTGCCCCATACATCAGTATGTCAGAAAAAATATAACAAATTTCCTTAAATTTTATGAAAAGCGTAACAAATTGCTCCATCCATCACTATCATACAAGAAAATTGTAATAAATTACCCCAAACTACTGGAAAAACATAGCGAAATCTTACATCAAAATTGTAACAGATTTCCTCATGCTACCCCAAAAGTTTGCAACAAATTTCCCATGTTATAGCAAAAATGTAACAAACTGCCCCTGCTACAGCAAAAATGTAACAAATTTCCCTATTTTACAGAAGAATATAACAAATTATCCTAAATGACTGAAGAAATAGTAACCCAATTCCCCATAATAAACCAAAAAGTATAAAATCTTCTATACATTGATACTTTAATGCATAGTTTCAACAAATTGCCTTTATGTTATATCGAAAGTGTGTAAAAAAGTTGCTCCCAGTTACATAAAAATTCTAATAAAATTCTCCATATTACAGCAAAATTGTAAGAAACTGCCCTACACATCACATTACAGGAAAAACGTACATAATTTACTTATGTTATAGCAAAAATGTAACAAAATGCTCCATTCACTACCATTTTATAGTAAAATTGCAACAAATAACCCAGTGCTACTGTAAAAATGCAACAAATTTTCCTGTGTTACAGCAAAAATGAAGCAAAGTGCTCCATCATCTAGTAAAATTGTAACAGACTCCCCCTGTTTCAGAAAAATTGTAACAAATGTTCCCCTTTGTAGTAAAAGTATAAGAAACTTCCCCTTGTTACAATGAAAAGTACTGAAATGCTGCTGCTACAGCAAAAAAAAAGATATACTCCATACATATATTTACAGAAAAACTGACAAATTGCACTGTCTATTGGTGTGTCACAGCAAAATCGTAATAAATTATTGCACATATCACAAAGTTACAGCAAAATCGTCAGTGTACAAGATGGGGCAATGACTATCAGTTTACAGCGTAGGGAAGTAATGGCCAGCCTAGAGGGTGGGGCAAACAGGATCTTAAAACTGTATTGTAACACCAGCAGCTGACAGTGTATGTGAGGTCTGTTCATAAAATTCCGTAGCTTCGTCCACAAAAATTTTCTATGCTTACTTTTCTTATTGAACTTGGTTTCCTTCGAAATACTCTGCTCCACAACAGATACACCGCTCCCAACCCCGTTTCCACATCTGGAAGCAGTCTTGGTATGCCTCTTGCTGGATAGCACGAATTGCTGTCTGCAAATTTTCTTTTATGTCGTCTATCGTTGCCAATCTTAGTCCTTTCAATGGGGTTATCAAACAGAAATTTTAAAAAAAGTCCACAGGGGTCAAGACCGAAGAGTACAAAGGATGAGGCAGCAAAGTGTTTTCGTATTTTGTGCAGTAGTCATGCACCAACAAGGATGAATGTGTCGGTACATTATCTAGATGCAAGAGTCATGAATTGTCTCGCCACATTGTAGGTCGTTTCCTTCTCACATTTTCCCGCTGGCATCACAACATGTCCCAATAGTACCATCGATTAACACTTTGTTACTGTGGCACGAATTCATGATGAACTAATCCTTCAAAGTCAAAGAAAACTATCAACATGTCTCTGACATTTGGCATGACCTGACCTGACATGACGAGCTTTATTTCGTCTTGTAGAACCTTTCCTAGCCGATTGTGAATACTGAACTTTCGTCTCAACATTATAAACGTAGACCCACGTCTCATCACCAGTTATGATTCTTTTAAGGGACATTTCGCTGTCATTTGGGCTATCCAAAAGCTCGTCACAGATTGCGAGGTGAAGGTCTTTCTGTCTTGACTCACGAGCTGTGGAATGAACTTGGCGGCAACGTTCCAGTGCTCTGTCAGGATCTGATAACATGATCCAACTGAAATGTCACTCTCTTGGATATTCGGTCTTTGATTGGCACCTGCAATTTCGTTAACGTTCCTGACATGAGCGTCGTCGCTGGACATCGAAAGACATCCTGTATGAGGATTTCTCTTAACTTCCGTCTGGCCAATTTTAAACCCCTTAAACCATTCGTAACACCGAGTAAGGTGTAAGCACTCATCACTGTAGGCTTTCTATATCATTTGTTGTATCTCTGTGTAGCTTTTCTTTAGTTTCATGCAAAATTTAATGCAAGAGTAGTGCTCCTCTAAATCTACCTCTCGAAAATCCCTAACTTTGCGTCACAACGTTCTGCTCAATACAGCACTGAACATTAATTGACAGACATACAACAATGAAACTGCCAGCATTACACATTAAACAAAAGTGTGTGAAGGGATGGCAACCGCATTTCGCTCCAACACACCTTTGGCGCGAAAATACGAATGTTCAAGAATGAGTAGATCTCATATATGCTGTTTTGCATTTATATGCTTGGTTAGGTTTGCTTTGGTATGTAGCCTCATTTAGGCCTAAAATGGAATAGCAGCTACCTGCTTAGGATGTTATTTTTTAGTCACAAGTGTTTTGTAATAATTTAGGTGTGGAAATAGCATAATGACAGTAATTAATTCAAATCGTAATAAATTCTTTCAACTCGACAATAAATTCATTTATTAAGTGGTAAAGCGCCTAAACAAGTCTGTATTTGCAGTGAGAATGATGAGAGATGCAGGAGACCTAAATATAAAGAAGTCTGTCTCAACACCATCAACATTTGTTTTCAAATAACAGCCACCGTCTCCAAACATGTTATCATATGACAAAATTTCATTAAACTTGCATACTATGCTTACTTTCATTGTATTATGGGAATGCATTCTGGTGTAAATTTTCAAACTGAGCAAAGGTTATTATTGTGCAAAAGTGTGTAATAAGACTCTTTGCTGGTGTAAATTCAAGAACATCATGTAGAAACGTGTTCAAGAAACTTTATATTCTAACTTCTGTTTCTCGGTGTATGTATTCCCTAATGAAATATGTTGCAAGTAATGTATCTCTGTTTTCAACCAATAGCTCATAACATGCTATCAATACTAGGAATAAGAATGATTTGCATAAAGACCTAAAATCACTTACCTTGGTGCAAAAAGGGGTCCAATATTCAGGATCACACATTTTCAGTCAATTGACCAGCAACCATTAAAACTTTTTTTTCAGATAACACACTGTTTGAAGAGAGTTGATAGGCAAATCCTTTTAGTCTATAGATGAATATCGTAACAGGGACTGTTAGACCAGCTCGAATAAAAATGTCTGTTAGATTTCAGTTTTGACAGCACTAGGCCACAACATTCAATATTACGTATTTTGTGTATGATAAATTTATTAAAAGTACATAACTATGTTTCATTCTAACAGGGTATTAATTCTGTATATATTAGCACTTCCAGTTTACTGTAATGTATTAACCTATTTTTACAATCTCGTGACAAATTAATAGGGTAGAGAATATTATATTCAACTGTTTTATAGTGTTTAATGTTATACACTGTGACTTTTTCACATCCATGAGAATCATCTCATCTTTGGATGTGTGGAACGAACGCTGAACCTTATCTAATATAATCTAAACTAATCTGAGGCAATTAATTTGAGTGTCCATAATCACATTTTATGCATCAATATTGATGGATATGTGTATATTAATTTTTTGGTGTTTGTGTTCAAGTACGTTTATGACACTTGGCATAAATATTGCATTTTTATGTGACTGAGGCATTTTAAGACATTTTAGATGTCGAATTAACATTTCAACATTTGACAAGCATCATAGAACAATTGAGATGTGAAACTATTTAATGTGAGGGTCTATTCTTTACACTATATTGTGTACAGATATTAACTATAGACACTGAGAAGTGCTTCTTAACCTGTAAGTTCATGCTTTAAACAAAATGTGCGTATGTGTGTGTGTGTGTGTGTGTGTGTGTGTGTGTGTGTGTGTGTGTGTGTGTGTGTGTATGTATGTGCATGACCACTAAATGGTAGGCTGTGATTGGTTGTTTTGTTTTAATGGTGGATAAAATATACGGCTCCAGTTGAATGAGATGGGAGGGTGGAATATGTTTTTATAACAGAAAGAGGGTATGGTGTATCATGTATTGATGAATATGTCACAGATTATCTTGTAGGCGGCATATCTTGTGACAAAATGCGTTTCCCATATTGAATGCAGCCAATCATCACTGGAATTTGGGTGTGTCAAGGACATTTATGTGAAAAGTGAGCTGGAGTCACGATAGGCATATTGCTACTGTGGAATTGCCCTAAGCGCGTTACTCTTATATTGTCACATACTAGTTCAATATAAGATGACATGACACCATCACTTTCCAGTCCTGGATGAGAGGATGTGGCCTTCCTAGATGTGGACTGGTTGCAGATCTGCAGATGTCCTCTTT